>NW_013665881.1:44941-78171 GCF_000517525.1 Limulus polyphemus
AAATTTAACTACTAAATTTAAATTATCAGTTAATTCAATTTCAGACCATTTGAAATTCTAACATGTAACATAGTACAACGTGGTCAACCCTCTGTATAACAAAGAAGTAGCGTTGAAGCACTATTCAGTTTTTTAACTTCTTATTTCTTTCACTTGCCACTAAATGTATGCTTTCATTTCTAATTATTCATTGAACATTATCTAGTAAGAAAGGACTGCATTGAAGCTAAGGGATTTTTAATTTATAATAGACTTATTTTTTCCACGATATTGAAGTCAGA
The DNA here is from genome assembly GCF_000517525.1 of Limulus polyphemus. Lineage (NCBI taxonomy): Eukaryota > Metazoa > Arthropoda > Merostomata > Xiphosura > Limulidae > Limulus > Limulus polyphemus. The sequence continues at coordinate 45,223 of NW_013665881.1, forward strand.
TGTTGTAGAACGAGTCAAATGTAATGAATATCCTTAGTTCCACGACTCAGTATTTATGTGACAAAAACATCTTATGTATATTGGCATTTTTTTCCTTACAACTGACGCATTAATCATAATAAATTATATTTTTGATTATAATGTAGTCACGTTTTTAAAGTTAGGAATAACTTGGACGAATTTCTTCACATAATTCAAACACTGAATAAGCTTATCTCGTTTGTGAAAGAAAATTCTGCCAAGTCAAAAATAAAATATGTTAATTATTTTGAAGAGTTGTTTTAAAAACTAAAGAGTAAAAATAAGAAATGTAGTAATATGTCTAAAAAATACAATATCAGACGCATTTTTGGAAGATTTATGGATATCTCTCAAACAATAAAAGTTCATTAAGATTCTATCTAACCTTATCTAGTGTTATTCAGAATAATAACATTCACCAATATATAAAATTTCAGCAAAGCTTAGTTAAACAATAAGTAGTATATTATTATTATTATTCTACTTGTAGATCTCCGTCAGTCGTGCAATCAATAGTTATAAAACTAAAATGACATTTAAAATGAGGAATTGTGTTTCAGATGTTCATTTTAATAGGCAAATAACTAGACGCTATATATAAAGTCAAATATGTCATTCTATTTAAGTGTCCACTTTAAAAAGACCTGTTTTGTATAAATTAATGGTAATAATGGCTGGAGACGGCTTAAATGGGTAATGAAGAAAAACTTTAATATAAGTTTAACATGACAGCAAATGTACAACGTTTCGACAAGGTTTTGTCATCATCAGGTTTAAAACTACTATTTATCACATATTTGCTCATACTCTGTGCAAAATCATGTTCCATTAATTTTATTAAACACTAATTTTTGACAAAAATGATATGTTACATTATTAGTTTGAAAAGTAATTATTTTTTATTTCATTTTATAAACTCAGCTGAAGTGAATACTATTACCCTTCAGTAAAAAACTGGCAAAGAAAATTCAACAAAAATAATTCTCAGAAGTGTGTAATTAAAATATTTATAATAAAGAAGACAAAATTAACGGTTATTTTGTTTTACTTAATCCTTCTATATAACACGTAAGACATAAGTAGTTTTCAGGGCACTTCAGACACCGTGTGCTGATTGGGTGCTTCAGAGGGAGAGGGTGGGGGTAAAGTAGATGACGTCAGAGTTTCAGTTTGTCTCACCATACAGCATATTGGTAGGGATGACAAAATGGTGTTTCTAGGAGAGAGGTGACTTCATAGTTACATAAAGTGGCACCAAAGCGTTCGTTGCGAGGGGAAGAGACATCACAACTGGAGCATTATTTACCAAAGGTCTTGTTGCTTGGGGAGGGAGACATCATTGCTAGAGTGTTAGTTGCCAGAAGGTGCATTTCTATAGGACAACAGTGCTACTAAGGACAATATTTCTATAGGTGAACAGTGTTACTAAGTGTAGTGTTTCTATAACCAGACGGTGTTACTAGATGGATTGTGTTTCTAAGGGTAGTGTTAGTATAGGTGGATGGTGTTACTAGGCATAATGTGTAACTAAGGGCAGTGTTTCTCCAGGTAGATAGTTAAATAGGATGATGAGCTCATAGTAGGGTGTCTGAAGATGTGATTATGTCATCAACATTGTACTTTAGATTTAAGTTACAAGTAAATCCATTATTTCAAAGACACACTATAGCTGATTGTATCTTCAGTTAATAATTAATTTGCACCTGTCATAAAAGTTTCGAATACAAGTAAAACTATAATTTCAGCGAGACAACTATTTATAACAGTGTATTACATATGTCACATATTATCATACGTAGTATCTTAATATATCCATTATCTGAACAAAGCAAATATCATAGCATAGCCCCTTCTACACACATATACAAACACTTCATTATTCATTAGTTCTATAGTTCTCACTTCTATATTTGATATATTATAAGTCTTGAAAAGCTTTTATCACATCTGATATTTTATTTTTGTAAATATTGAATGAGACAAGTAATACAGCCAGTTGTGTTTTTAAGTATCAGGTTATTATACATTTGATGTACTGATCATATTTATCTTCAATATTTGACTTGCAAAACACAGTTTGTGTATTTTCTGATATTTTATATGAAAAACACTTATCACTAATTCATTTCTATAACTAATATATTGTATAATATCTATTCACTCTGTAAAATGATGCTTATTTACATACTACTTCATGCAATTATGACGTCACTTCTCTCCTAGAAACTCTATGATGTCACCTTTAGCAACAAGTCCTCTAGTAAAGTAAACTGAAACTATGACGTCATCTTCTCTACTTGTCCCCTCCCCTGTTGTAGCCAATGAGCATGCAGTGTCAGAAGTGCCCCTATAACTACTAATATATGATATAGCAAATATCGGTGAATATAATGAGTTTGTTTTATGCAATTTAATGAGCAAAATAGATTTCTAATATCAATTTAATGACTTGTGCTGCAACATCCTTCAGCTAACGTTATTTACCAAAAATAATAAATACAGTAACAAATTTACCGTTACCTCTTTTGCAGTTTTTGTTTCTTTGAGATAATGAGTTTATACTTGTTACTCATAACTTTGTGGTTTGTATATAAAAAAAAACATTTTTGTTCAACAAGCAAGATAAACAGCATAACTTCAAGTTCTCACATTACTATTTCAAATATATTAGATGTATACAAATCTTAAATGTATAAATCCCAATTGCTTTCATTTGATGATATATTTTTCAATTAAAATTTTCTATCAAAATAAGTGAAACATGTAGGAATCGAAATGTTAATCAGATGAATTACACTTATATCACATTCATTCTCAAGTACAAAATATAGCCTATTGTAGGCTGAAATATAACATTAGGAAATTTATGAAAATATTCTAGATTAAACATGTTAAAAGCACTGAACTGTTATGAGATTTTTGTTATTTCTGTTGTATAAACATGTCAAAAATATTTTAGTTTTTATTTACAAAGTAGGCAGCGGTAATTGATTTTGAAAGAAAATGGTATGTTGTAAGCGATTCTTATTGTAAAATGCAATGAGTTATGAGTTTTGTAGAATACTTCAATACTTTGTACAATCCTGTAGAATTCTTATGGTTGCAAAAAGTTTAGTTTTGACCATTTTAAGTTAATATATTCGTGCTTTTTATAGCGCTTTGATACACAATATACACTGCCTGCCTTTAATCCTATTATATTGTAGATTTTTCATAGCCCGTTCCCTTGGCTGTGGTTTCGCTTTGATACACAATATACACTGCCTGCCTTTAATCCTATTATATTGTAGATTTAAAGGTCATAACTTGTTCTTTTGCAACAGTGGACATTTAATGATAAACAGTAATTTAAATTAATCTGTGTTAAACAAATACTGTTGACACAGTAAATAAAGATGTCGTGTTCTTATGAGGATACTACGAATTTGAGATTTGGATATCAAATTATTCCGAAATAGTGATGTTATTCATCTGCACTAAACAGGCACTAAGGTAATTGAAAACGGTTTATCCATTAATCTAATAATATCTTTATACGTGTGTTGTTTTGAAACTTCTTTCACTCACTACAGTGAACCTATATTTAGATAGAATTTCAAAAACATGTAAAGATGCTGCTAATTTATTTATGTGAATTACTTAGCCGACAAGCTCTTTAAGATATTAAAAATAGTTTTGTATTACATGGTTAAATATTGTTGATTCGTATGACAGATATTTAGGGTTTGTTTGTATTGTTTGTAATTAAGTACAAAGCTACACAATGGGCTATCTGTGCTCACCACGGGTATCGAACCCCGAATTTTAGCGTTGTAAGTCCGCGGACATACCTCTGTGCTACTGGGGGGGGGGGCTTTATTTTTTATAAGGAGAAAGTTTGTTTGTTTTTGAATTTCGCGCAAAGCTACACGAGGGCTGTCTGCGCTAGCCGTCCCTAATTTAGCAGTGTAAGACTAGATGGAAGGCAGCTAGTCATTACCACCCACCGCCAACTCTTGGGCTACTCTTTTACCAACGAATAGTGTGATTGACCGTCACATTATAACGCCCCCACGGCTGAAAGGGCGAGCATGTTTGGAGGGACGGGGATTCGAACCCGCGACCCTCAGATTGCGAGTCGAGTGCCCTGGTAAAATATTTAATAGTATTTCAACTGATACTGGTTTGGAAGTTGTTGATATTTAATAGTATTTCAACTGATACTGGTTTGGAAGTTGTTGATATTTAATAGTATTTCAACTAATACTGGTTTTGGAAGTTGTTGATATTTAATAGTATTTCAACTAATACTGGTTTGGAAGTTGTTGTTTTTTTTTAATTAATACCATACCTCTATTGTAAAACCGTTACTATGTGCAATACTCACAACGGATAACCTTTTTATTGGAAAGTTTGATTGAAATTCTCTTTGGTCTCTATATTGTAAAGTTATTTGATATAGGAAGGAAGATGTATTGTACCTGATGTTGAAAACAGATGAAAACTTGATCAATATATTTTAGTTCTATCATTAAAGGAAAGAGTGTAAAAGACATGTAGATAAAGATATTTCTATTTTGAACCAAATTATCCAAAACCTCATAAAAATCTGATTTTATTTTGAATATGCAAAACATTTGTTTCTTGTTCACTGAGAAATACGATTTATATGAACTAGAGTTATGTTTGTCAGCTTTACGTTATTTCTATGTTTCAACATACTGAGAAGCAATGCGTTTTCCTCATTTTAACGCGCTTCGTCAAGAAAGACTTCATATCTATTTTCTGGCTCTTGTAGTAAAAAGCAAACACATGTTATAACTCTTGGTGTGGAAGAAATATAACGGTTCGAGCCCTCCCTGCCGTTTACATTTTAAATCTACAAACTAACTCCTGGCGTTTCTTATGTGTTATGCGTTATTATTATTATATATTACAGTTTACATATTGAATACATAACTATTTATCATCTAATTATTTCTTGTTACAGTTCGTCTGAAATTCAAATAGAAAACTTAATAAAAGAGATAGGTTAGAGAAACATTTATGATTTTTGATATAAAAACATAACTAGAAAACCATTGCTGCTAAAGCACAAATACATGTCTGAAATACTAGGAAGAAAGACAAATAGCGCTTTGGAGCCTTAAATGTGCTATAATATTGATGTTCAATCCCACTGTTCGGTCAGACAAGTGAAGCCAACGAGTTGGCGGTAGGTGCTGTTGAATAGCTCTCTAGTCTATCGGTTTATAGTTAATTAAGGCTAGCGCATATAGCCTTTTATTTAGCTTTTGTATAATAGAATAATAATAATACGTCAAAAATTTTCTTTCTTTATTTTGTGAATTGTGGTATCGATACTTTGATTAGTATTTTTTTATAATTTATGTGTTTTCTTTTTTCAGAATATTATATGTACATCGTAATGATGAATATCATTTTAAGAAATCATAATCGAATTTTTGATATCATGCTATGGGAATTAAAGATTAGTTTCATAATTATCGAATAGTTTGCATATATTGATTGTTGCTGTTCTAAAACTCTGATTGGAGACTATTTCTGACTGTTAAATAAATAAGCTCAAATATAAACTATGTGGATTACAAATTAAAATCTAAATTCACAACTGTTTTCGATTAACAGCATAACTAAAGTAACCTTTTTACTAAAAAGAATTAAAACTTATTTCATTAAATTAATCTAATATAATCTTCTATAACTCATTATATTTTCCATATTTATGTAAAAAAATATAATTTTCATTATTAGATAATTTTAAAATGAAATGAATTTACTAATTAAAATGTTGGAATTCATTTAAGATGACTTCAGGAAAATAATATGTATGATTTTTGAATTTAAAAGAAGATTTAGTTATCTAGAAATAAATAAAAACTATTTATAAAAACCACAGGTTGAAGTATTATTGTTAAATTGTTTAGTTGTCCAATTAGCAGATACATTAAATTGGTAATTATCAAATATTTGAACACTGATAAACATAAAGCTCCTCGGTGGTTCAAAGGTAAACTTTAGAGCTTATAAAGCTAAAATAACTTCAGATTCAATCTCCGTGGAGGGCATAGCAAAGATAGCCCATCATGCAGATTTGTGCTTAACAACCAAAGAAACAAAGTTAAATATAAGTGTAAATTGAACATTTAATTACAAAAATATTAATAGTCAAAAAACATAAAAATAAGATAATTACGATTTATTGTGTTTCTTTCTACAAGTTTTGTTTGCTACTATCAAATCAGCAGAGAATACAATAAACAGCAAAAATCACAGGCAGCAACTATTGACAATATTTGCTTTCCTTGTGCAAACAAGCTGTAACAAAAAGTCAACTTCAAGAGTGACATTAAGCAGAGGCTAATTTTGTTAAAATGTTGACACGTGAGCCACTCTCTAGAATTAGGGTGTTTCAAAGATTTTCTTACTGTATTTTTTGTATTTCGATATTTCTTAGAAACTTCCTGTAATATTCATCCTAGTAGCACTGACGTCGCTCAGGGCTTAACACTTTATCGATCAACCAACAAAGAAACAGAGAATAAACGTGAAGGCTGGTGAATAAGAAAGTAGAAATCTTTTTTTGAATATATGAGATTATACGTGTGAGGTTGATTTAATAAACAAGACAAAAAACAAAAATGAGATGTTTTAATAAGAATTATTTCCCGCCATATTTATATTACTATTATGAGCCATAAAGATGTATATTTTCTCATAATGCCTTTCTGACCTAAGACATCCTTTTAGGTCGTTAAATTCTGTTGTATTTAATTTTGTGAGCATAATACTGCAACAAATAATCGTTTGTTTTGTTTTGGTCTCAAATTATTGTTTTCAATTGAAATATTTGTTTCAATAATTTTTTCTATAAATATATGATAAAAGAACAATATTAATAATATATTCATATTTACAAATTCTGATTTCCATATGAGACTAAGTTTAATGTAAATACTTGACAACATTACAGTAATTATTTACTACACATATTTTGGTAGTTTAACCGTTTCCATAGATAGTAAGGAAATTAAAACGTTACACCTGAAAAATGTTTTAAACCTTCTCGAAATAAAACGTAAAGGAAAGTCAACGCCAAGCTAACAAAAAAAAAATGAAAGTCTTTAAAGTAGCTTTGCGTATAATGTTTACCGTTTGCAAGCAAGATATATTCTAGAGGGGATGAAAAGAAGATCAGATGATGATCATCTGCTGTTTCGGCTGACATTTGACTTTTCTCTCTATTTTTTCATGATATTTCCTTCGTTTATTTCTTACACATCAGTCATCGCTGGCATGAAACAAGAAATTCTCGTATCAACTTTTCATCTTCAAATATTTGCTCTTGTACTTTATGTCGTCGACCGTTTACAGTCGCCTAGACATGAGAATCTATTGTATGTTGATGACGATATCTCTCTTCTCTAAGTGCGCTAAAACATTGAATATTTCACTACTTGAAAAACACTTATTGCACTTGCTATGTCAGTAACGTTTAACTAACAAGTACTTTGTAATTTTCGTACTTAATTAATTTCAATAAAAGATAAAAAACATTTAGGTCTTAAAATATTGCTGGATTGAGAACACATTTTAAGGACGTTTGACTTTGAAAGTTTCCTTTCAATGATATAACTTAACCGTTATACGCGTATAAACAACGTTATATTATTGTGATGATCAGAGACGAAGGTCTATCTGTTTGTCAAATAAGGTGTTCGTTAAAAGAGAATATACATAAAAGTAAAAAATGTACTTAGTTTTATATATTATTATTATACAAAAATGCACTTAGTTTAATATATTATTCATTATACAAAAATGCACTTAGCTTTACATATTATTATTATACAGGTAACATTTTGTAATGGATCATGAAGAAATATTTTACAAAAGAGTCAACTTTTATTTACCTAAAGCTGTTTCGTTTAATGTACTCTTATTAATGCCGATTATTGCTTGGTCTTCACTGTTCATAAAGATTACAGTAGAGATATGATTTCTAATGTCTTAAAATTTCAAAACATGGAGAAGGAAGAATAATACTTCATTTTCCATGCGCGGCCACTAATTAACGCTAATAGTTACCATTTACTTATTTACATATTGTTCTTTAAACTACGTACATTATGGTTATTTAAAGTCAAATGATTTCTTTTGTTTATTCGATCAGATCCCTTTTATGTGTTTAGAAGTTTTCTAATATATAACACTTATCAATTTACATGTTTGTAAGCTCTTTATATAAAAATAACATGTTTCGTTCCTCTTAATACTACAAGAAACTATAAGTTCAGGTTAAACATCACAGAAATAATTGTACAATTATAATATTATTTTGTTTCACTAATACTTTCGAGTTTAAATACACACTCATATATATATATGTATATATATATACGTTTTTTTGGAAAGTATTTTATTTAACTACCGTAAGCAAATAAACAATTGAAAGTTTCAGCAACTTTAATAACTGCTATCAAGAATGAAAAATGCAGCAAATCGGATCAGTTTTGAGTACCAATATATATCGTTTAACATATGTAAAAAAAATACGGTCGGTATGCCAGTTTCATCACCTAAACGAATTGGTTATTTCCAAAACGTACTAAATACTCAAAACCATAAAATAATTAACATAATATGCGGTAAATACTGGATGTCACTCAATCAACCAAGTAGGCGTTAATTCGGTTTTACAGCTTAGATTGTTATTCATATTCACAAACATAAAATATAACATTGTAATTAAGTATGCATGGTTGAAGTTCTTACAATAATAACAGATGGAACTGCTGGAAGATTTAGTTAGGATAAAAAAGATATTTAACTCCGAAATTTGTTTTTGGTGGTTTTCTCTTTCATGGAACACTACGTAAAGTTTAAATGTAACAAAATCTAACATTTGATTTTCAGTAACTATTGTTTCAACATTTTATAGTACTACAAATATAATTATCAGACTGGAATGAACTGAAAGTAAACAATAGAAATAAAATTTTTGAAAACAAACGATTTGAAGAAATTAATAATCTATCGACTTATTTTTTCTGTAATTTTATCCACCGCCTTCTATTCGTATATATTTTTAAAGTAAAAAATCATCAATATTCAATATTTCAAAAATAAACTCACAAATCTTTCTAGACTGATTAATGACTTGTTATTTATAGTTAAATGTTATCAAAAATATTGATTCATTAACATATGTTTTATGTTTGTCACCATAACTTTTACTTTATTGTTTCATTTTCTACTGCATGTTTAAGTTTTTAATGAATTGTTTGTTTTTACAATTGTATCTTATGTTCACCTTTCTCCTCTTCCGTGTTATGACATTAAGAACGTTGGACCAAGTACGGAGGAAAACCTAGCATAAACGTTGCGTTAGGAAAGAAGACCAAAAGGAACGTTAATGAAGTAAAAAAAGAACAAGCGTTAAGAACAAGCAGAAAACTTAAGACAAATGCTATACGAAAAGTAGAAAAGTACAGAAATGTTATCTCAGGTATGAAAACTTAAGACAAATAATTATGTAAATTATGAAAATTTGAAACAAACTATATGATGAATGAAAAAACAACTATACATTAAGAATAGCAAAAGAAAACAAATGTTGCGTTACGTCCGAAAATATGAACCAAAAGTTATAGTAAAAATGATCATCTTAGCGCTATATTAAAGGCGAAAACATAGAGGAAATTCTATATTCACTTGAGTCTTATTTCTCCTTAGGTATGACGTTAAAAAACGTACGCCATTTTACTGCAATACTTTTCATTCCCTAAATAAAATTAACATCGATATCTATATATATATATAAATTACATCCAGGAATATATACTTATACACATGCAGACATAACTAAGATAAAATCTATATATAAAGGGATCCCCAGAACATGTATTACTAGGAGCGTAATAAAACCTAAACAACTATATGCGAGAAAATATGGTTTTAGACTTAACAGAGTAAATATAGCTTTATTATTAAAACTAGTTTTGATTACATGAACAGGAAATATAATGAATTATTTATACACTTTGATCATCAGGTGATAAAATGAACCTTTATATTATCATGAACGAAGTTGTGAATGAATATGAACAGTGGAGCAAACAATCAAATTTATTGGTAGGAAATCTTATTTTAATTATGAAAATCACAGGAATGATGAAGACATATTTTATTATCGAAACACATTATTAAATATAAATTGCACATTGAACCATTACGACGTTTTAAACACTAAACTTAGATGAATTTAAAACTAGGGCTGAGGTATTAACGTACAGTAGTTTGAGTTTAAACTCTTAATTCTTCTTAATTCTGTGGTGTTCTTAATTCGAAAAGTCCTATAACCAAGTTTATTTCGAGAGTAACAGAATATTCAAATATTCACTTATCAGGTTGTGTGGTTGGAGAATGATGAAATAGAAAACAGTACGAGTCAGAAGCTGAGACTCACAGTTAAATAACTCAGTTTCTTTATTCTGTTATTTGCATTTCACTGATAGATAACCAACAGTATGTAAAACAAACTTTTTTGTGGTAAATGGTACTGAAAGACACGAATAGATAAATAATATTACAATGGACTCCAGTTATAACGGACAGCATGAACTGAGAAAAAATACACGGGTATCACACATAAAGTTGTTGTTAGATGACCACTTTGTATTTGTATGTGAATATTGTGCCAGCAATCTAAGAACTTTAACTTTCAAGTTATTGTGGTCCAGGAAGCCAGTGAAAATGCAGAAACAGATTAAAATTGGCGGTAACAAGAAAAGTGCGATATTTCTAAGATACTAATTTAAAGAAACTTGAGTTGAGTTCCACAATGGAAGAAAATTTAGACATATATCTGAATTACGATATTTCAAAAATATCAGTATAGAAGGTTGGATATCATATTACAACCTGCCATGATTATCAGTATAGAAGGTTGGATATCATATTACAACCTGCCATGATTATCAGTATAGAAGGTTGGATATCATATTACAACCTACCATGATTATAAGTATAGAAGGTTGGAAATCATATTACAACCTACCATGATTATAAGTAGAGAAGGTTGACTATCATATTACAACTTACCATGATTATAAGTATAGAAGGTTATATATCATATTACAACTTGCCATGATTATCAGTATAGAAGGTTGGATATCATATTACAACCTACCATGATTATAAGTATAGAAGGTTGGATATCATATTACAACCTACCATGATTATATTCTTTATTGTTCTTTAGAAATGTAAGTTTTAAAAACCTCAATTTTTTTCACAAATACGAATTTCTGCCTGAAAGAACTTATGTATGATCCAAAGGAAGTAATACCTCCTACAGATAAAATACAAACAACTCTCTCTTATTTATAATTTCATTATAGGCTCTTATGTTGAGTTTTGATGTGATGGACATTCCATATGAAGGAACCACAATGGCATGTCTTTGAAAGCTTTGCCATTAAACTTATCTTCTAAACAGTTAGGCAAGACCAATGTGAAAGTTTTAACTCACTGAACCTCAAAAACATCAACTAAAAAGATCTGTACCAAAGTGTTATTATTGTTGCTATAACCACCTCTCTGAGCTCAACTTTTCAAAGTACTATTCTCTGAAATCCTAACCATTATTTATTTCTTAAGTTATATGTTTAGAAACTGTAATAAAAAATCACTTTTGTTTAAGGACACAACAGTGAATATTAAAGTTAGATGTGACATAAACCACCCAATTTATTTGTCAGATCCACCAATATCTCAAAATAATTAAAGGTTTTCAGAAAAACAAAATGTTTCGTAAAAATATTACTCTCTGAACTGCTTACCAGTTCGAGGAGCGTATCAGGAAACAAAAAAATCAATTTTGAATTTTTTTGTAATAAAAATAAATGTTTAACCCCTTAATTGCATTTTAATTTATTGTTGTTCACGTGATGTTAGATACATTTCCTGGTGAGTCATTCGAGAAGGACGAGAGGCATCTACAAATGTAAACCTAGAGCGCCAGTTAACCTTAATAAGCCCCGTTTATCTGCTAGAGTACTCTACTAAGTACCAACTTAATGTAACGCGTACCTTATTAAGTGAACATTTATTTATCTAATATATACATTTGTTTCTCTGTTTGTGCTTATTTCGATTATAGAGTTTCTTATTAGAGTTGGAAATGTTTTTTCCAACTCACCCTACATTAGAGAACTGCTATCACAAAGGAATCTTTGCACCTAAAATATCGTGTTCAAATCTAATAATATATTGAAAAATAAACTCGGTGTTCCTAATATTCTACACAATATTAATCATAATATCATTCACATTTCAAAATGTGACGTAACTTAAAGAATTAGAATGTAGATTCACCATATTTATTGTTGAGCATGAGTGAAATGCTCAACAATTACTTTTCGCGGTGGGTGATATAAGTAGCTCAGGGCTTTGGCTTTGAGTAAAACCAAGAGTGCAACAAAAGTGTAGCAAATTGTATATTATTGTCAATCTGACAAGAGATAGTATTGTGACTACTATTCATTATTTCTTATTGATTGATTTATTCAACAATAAATACGCTCTTTCAACCGCGAGAAAATGTTTTAACCAGTATGACACATATTTTATGTAGACGCACATTTTGTAGATTCTACATAAATTGAATCTCTAATCATTCCATATTTTTATTCGTAATTGGAACAACAACTTTGTTCATGTTTTTATATCAGCGTTAACACAATATTATAATAATATTATATAGACGCTATAAATAATTGGGACAGGCTAAGTGCAGTCAAAAATAAAATCATTTGATGCAACATAAGGTGTTTAACTGAAGTACAAAGGTGTGTGTGTGTCAGTCAAACTTATTATAAGATAGAGTCAATTATATAAATAGAAAATAGAAAGTGGATCTAGAACTGTATATACTGTAAAGAGGTTCTGAATATTTGTTGACCTTAAACCTTATCACTGTTCTTATCTGTAATCGTATTTTCTCCTACTTTATGGCGTTATATCGAAAAAACGTATGTGTAATTAAGTTGTAGTTTCGACATTAAATTTGCATAAAAGATATATATAGCTACAAATAATACCCAGCTACGGTGCTACTTTAATTAGCAGATGTAACCGGGTGCGATAAATGAATTTTGATAATAACTAATTAAAAGTTCGTGTTTCTTGCGGCGTTGATAATTGATAATTATTAACAAGCGTTGTTCGGACATTTTGTGTTATTAAGTCAAATACATGACGAACTAAAAACCCCGTACCGTTACAATTATCAATTATATTGTTATTCTTCTAATCAAAGACTGATGAATAGAGCCTCAAAAAATATGTATTTTTATATAATATTCTCAACCTATATTGATGCATACAAATCCTGAAAGTTAATTACTTATTTTCAAAGTCGAGAACATTCAATACATGTGCGTATAATTTATAAATATGCCTGTGAAAATTTGAACTTTAACTATATATCCTTATTTTTTATTCATTTTAGCAGCGAATATTTTACTTAAAATGATAGCAGTAAGTAAATATGAACATAATGCCAATGGTGTGATCCAGATGATTGTATTAAAAATAGTTTAGTTCAAATTATAATTCAGTACTTCCTATTAAGAAAACTTGAATTATTGAATGCCTAAGATATTTACGAGCATGTTGATTTCAGCTAGAAGTATTCAGTTGTGGATGAACTGACTTAGTGTTAAAATCATATGTAGGTACACAAGAACTACATATGTTACCAGTAAAATAAGTTAGCTGAAGGTAACATAATATTTATATTGTTACAGCAATGAAAGAAGTTAAAAGGTAAAATCTTGTAAAACTATCCATTGTTTGTCGTATGGTATTCATAAGTTTAAAATTCATTCCATCAGACTGTTTTTACAAATATTTTGATAGAATTGCTGCATTCAAAGACATTACTGTGAATAGAACAATATGGCTCTAAATAGTTTGAAACAACCCAGGGAAAAATTATTTTTTCTTAGCTACTATAATCAATACAACATTTTAGGAAGAACGAGTAACACCTATATTTATATCGAATAATGCTTTTAAATGTTGGGAAAAAGCAACAATATTTACGAAAAATATATATTACTCATATCATTAAACTATCTAGGATTATATAATTAACATTCTAAACAAATTCAAATTCTGCGTTTAATTACAATTGATTATTCTGTTTATTGATTTTACATGTTTTCTCACTTATTTATGTCCTTCTCATTTTCTTCTTGAATATTTTATATTTCAGATATCTCTTTATGTATGTCGTCGAAACTGTTCCAACACCGATTTCATTGGAATTAGGTTTTCATAAATAATAATTATATAAATTCATATTCTACTAGAATGAACGTTTTAGTAACTTGTTACAACTCGAATGATGACCAACTTCTGTCAACTGTATCTGATCAGCTGTGTAAGGCCATTCTGTATGATACATTTATATTTCATTTATTTAGTATTGAATAATCATAACACAGATTATTGTTTTGCTCAGAGAAACTCCAACGGATGAAGTTTACAAGTTAGAAGGTTTGCGAAAAAGTTGGTGTCATAATATAGCTCGAGATCATGCTAATATAGTTCAGTAACTTGAATTGTATATCTAATTTTTGTCTATCCCGACCTGTGACCAGCATGTGTTCTTCCAAGGATAAATCCTGTATGTCTGTGTATTTATTTAACTATTCACATGGTTATTTTCTCAGTAATCAGTGCAATACACGATTCTGTCGGTTGATTCACTTCCAGGTCCTCTATCTAGCAAGATATAGTTTTAGACGAATAAATAAAATAGTTTCAGCTGAATTTCTCTGCATGACACAGGTAAAAGAAAAAAAAAACGTTCTTGGCTTAGATTCTAATCACATTACAATGTACTCTCATAAAATATCTATCACATTACACTTTACAATGTACTCTCATAAAATATCTATCACATTACACATTACAATGTACTCTCATAAAATATCTATCACATTACACATTACAATGTACTCTCATAAAATATCTACTCGTTACACATTAAAATTTACTCTCGTAAAATATCTGTCACATTACACATTACAATGTACTCTCATAAAATATCTACTCATTACACATTAAAATTTACTCTCGTAAAATATCTATCACATTACACATTACAATGTACTCTCAAAAGATATATATTACATTACACATTTCATTGTACTCTCATAAAATATCTATCACATTACAATGTTTTCTCAAAAGATATCTATCCTCTACTTTGGGTTTAAAGGCAGACTAGTGATTTACTGAGGTCCTAACGTGTCAACTAAGCTCCTCCATTATTCCCTATTACTTCTTTTGCTACCCCTAGTGAGTCCGTATCAAAACAAAAACATTAGGAAACCCGCCTGAGTACGTGTGCCACAAATTTGATCCCGCTGGCTTGTAAGTGGGGTATAAACATGATGCCTCCTGATCCCGAGGATTGTCAGGAGAAAAAAAAAATCCCATAAAAGATTAAGGTTAAGCGACTCTCAAAAACTACTACTAGGCTCATGATGCCTACGTAACCTTCTGAACATTTTTCAGCCCTTTTTGGTCGGGGGCTGCGCAATATAGATAAGGACACACCCGGTTAACCCACATTTCGCATGCTGTTTTTAGGTCCTGTCACCTTATAAAAAAAAGAAACACAACACGAAATCATACAAGATTCAATTAAATATTCACTTAGAGAAATGATATTAAGTTAAATAACCATTATTTTATTGATATATATATATTCAATCTTATATATATTGTGAACCGTGGTGTCTGTCTGAGCGTTCGTCTGTCTCCCGTTTGAATAGTTCCGCAAGTAGGCAAAGCTCAACATTCACTTTTAAAATGACGGGAAACAGGCATGAATAATGTTGATGCCTAATTTCATTTAGCAAGGAGGATATTCTACAATAAATTGTTAGAAGTTAATCACACTATCATTCACATTTCAAAATGTGACGTAACTTAAATAATAAAAATTTTAGATGTACCGTATGTTATTGTTGAGTGGCTTTTAGCATGACTGAAATACTCAAACATTACTTTTCGCGGTGGGTAGTATAAGTAGCTCAGAACTTTGACTTTGAATGAAACCAAGAATGCAACATAATTAATCTTTTTAAAGTCCATGAAATAATTTAAATTGACAGATTAAGTTTAACTTACTGTGGATGGGTATTTTACTAGATTAAGTTAAACGTTCCCGTCACTGGGGACGGGTACTTTTGCTTATAAGGTATAAAATATTAATTAAATCATGTCATGTTTATGAAACAAGATTTTATTAAATATTCTTATTTACGATGAACCAGACAAATGCAAAGAAATGTTAAAATATTTCTGTATAAGTTAACTTATTACGTTGTCAACGTTTCAAACTTATTTACTCTTTGCTTACCAAAGTCATATAAATTTTTATACCTAAATTTGAACATCTCTGATAAATTACAGCTATTCAATGGAAGCACAAACTTATTGAAAGGTAACGAAATACATGACTTTTGTATTATATTAATTTGATTGTTAATCTGGTTAAATACGAAATTACATATTAACGTGACTTTGCTCTATTTCCTGCAGATTTCTTTTACTGAAACTTATTTTCTGACGAATAGAATGGCGTAGAGCGATTCTGAAAGCTACAAGTACGTTTGTAGCGTTAGTAAGAGCGATATTTCACTGAAAATTGGCTTCTGACCATCAGTTGTTCTAAAGCAGTTTCCCTAAGAACACACAGTGTTTTTTTTTCTTAAAAAACACTCATACCGGTGATTCCGAACTACATATATATGTCAGAAGTGCTAATTTCAAAACTGACCCGAGTCTCTCAAAGTACTTAGTAGCTTACCAGTGCAGTAGGTTTGGATGTGATTATGACAGGACACCCGTAACCGAAAAATGTAGCCATAACAGTGCCAAAGATAGTTTTTCTGACTAAGGTGACAACACAAATAAACGCCCATGTATTTTCAAGGAGGTTCTAAAAGAGGTCATTTATTACGAAAAGAGGAGTGTGATATTAAAATATATTAAGAACTGTACATACAGATATGTTGACGATTTGATTAGTATTAATAATCTAGGTAACATTTATCTTGCAGTTCTACCGATTGAGAACACTTATATATCAAATACTGAAGTACATTATTTACGTTTGAACATTCAGATAATTAATAATTATTGTAATATTAATATTTATGATAAAAGAAATGATTTTACATTTCAAACTTTTGGGCTTTCCTCTTCAAACAGTAATGTTTCACCAAATGCCATACAGAGCATTATACATTCACAGGTTCTTAGGTATTGTTGAATTTGTGGTAATTCTCAGTTTTTTTCTTAATCATGTGAGCCCGGCGAAGTTGAGGTTAAACTGGATAGACGGTGTACCCCAACACAATTTGGGTCTTACTTCCGCCAGTACCTCTAAAAACTAGGGCACAGTGCATAATGACTCACCTTATGATTTGTGCCCTGGTGTTAAATGTTTGTATTGTGGCTACGATTTGCTTCTCTGCTTCTCTTATGAATTTATTAACTTATACACTTAAATATACTGTATTAAGTTGGAAAATATGATACTCTCTAAAAGGATCGTAATAAAATATATTTCAACCACTATTTGGTATAAGTCTTTGTTTGTGTCCGCTTATAATTGGCGTGTACTCTTAGAATCCTCCGGGGTGTGGCGTCCCTCGGAGGCCCCAACTGCTCTCCCTTGCGTACAACTTGTACACCAGGTAGTACACACACACACACACACACATATATATATATATATAATTAAGTGGAAGGGCAATATAATTTTCTTGGAAAACGAGGGTCTAAAATGAAATCTTATTAATTTATACACTTGGAAAACAAGGGTCTAAAATGAAATCTGATTGATTTATACACTTGGAAAACAAGGGTCTAAAATGAAATCTGGTTAACTTATACACTTGGAAAACAAGGGTCTAAAATGAAATCTGGTTAACTTATACACTTGGAAAACAAGGGTCTAAAATGAAATCTGGTTAACTTATACACTTGGAAAACAAGGGTCTAAAATGAAATCTGGTTAACTTATACACTTGGAAAACATAGGTCTAAAATGAAATATGGTTAACTTATACACTTGGAAAACAAGGGTCTAAAATGAAATATTGACAATGAGTTTAACGTTTTAGAGTTAACAAAGAATTAAGTGTTTCATTTCAACAATGTCATCATGATGCCGATGGACATTTTCTGTTGAATTGTTCGTATTTTTGGTGGTGATTGTGTTATTCCTGCAATAACCTGATAGCGTAAAAAGATTTATCAATGTTTTACTAACTTTTAGGTGTTATATATAGTTGTTGTTGCGATATGGTGACTTTGAACTAAAAATTATATTTATGTTCACACAAGAACAAGCGGGAAGTAAAAGAAAGAATTTTTATCATAAAAAATAACTTGGGCTATTTTCGCTAATGTAATATTTTGAATTATGACGATTCATGCATATGTAAAGGAATAATGTATACACTGTTGAAGATGGAACTGTATAATGACAAAGTATTTGTTAGCCCGAGCCAGAAAATATACTTTGTGTTATGATAAATGTGGCATGAAACAGCTTGAAATTCTCTGTTGACGATTTAATGCACTTTCTATGGTAGTGAAGAAAGTTTTAAAAAGTGAATTGAAAAGAAACAGAAATAAAATAACAAATTTGAACTGTTTCTTAACAACTATTGTTAATCTTAGTAAATATCAAAATAAATTATTTAGCAAATTGTATTATTCTATCACTGTGAGAAATAAGAAAAAAGTTGGTAAAAATCCTGTAAATGAGAAAAGTAGATTCATCGACTAAAAAACTATTACGTTTAATAACCAAAATGTCGCACATTAATGAAAAACTCGCATAAGGAACTAATAATTAATTGCTTAAAAGTAAAAGTGAATTCCAGAACCTTCTAATATAATTGACTGTAATATATTCGTAAAAATGAAAGTGGCTAATAATTTTTTTCACATATAATTGTTTTCTTTTTGAACAAGTTTATATTTAAATTTGAAAAACAAATGTTTTGATGTAGAACAGTTATATAGGATAAAATATACGGCGGTTTCAATAAATAATTACATTTAGTAAATCAGTTAATTTGTTTTCCTTTAAATCTCATATTTACATTACTTGTAAAATATACGATTAAAAAATAGTACTTTATAAACGTTATGTCCTTGAATTAGAACAGTTATAGTTCTCTCCTTATTAGTTAAACATTGTCCTTGCGGCTTTATTTTCAGCAAAGTTAAACATTAAAATGATTTATTGTATACACTGATGTTAAGGTATTCTATTACATTAGCAGTTTAGCACATTTTTTTTAAATCCCTCCAGTGGCACAACGGTATGTCTGCAGACTTACATCGCTAGAAACTGGGTTTTAATACTCGTGGTGGGCAGAGCACAGGTAGCACATTGTATGGCTTTTGTGCTTAACTGCAAAGAAATCAAAACATTTTTTTTAAATATTTGATAGGAATCAGAAAATACAGTGAAGTATAAATACAAACATACACATATAAAAACTCCTCTTAAATTTAACGTAAAACGTTTCACGTCATACAGTGAAATATAAATACACACACACACATATAAAAACTCCTCTTAAATGTAACGTAAAACGTTTCACGTCATACAGTGAAGTATAAATAGATACACACACATATAAAAACTCCTCTTAAAGTTAACGTAAAATGTTTCACGTCATAAGTGAAGTGTAAATACATACACACACATATATATAAACTCCTCTTAAATTGAACGTAAAATATTTCAAGTCAATCTAACTAAGTAGTGAAGGTACTGTATGTGTCACTGAACAGTGGCATATGAAAATAAGTTTCTGGCTTTTTTTTCTAAAGCAATAATAATCATTGTTTCTGGTAGATTATAGCGACCGGAATGATCTGTCATTTTATATATCGATTACCTAAAATTGTTTACACTTTATGATATCTGTAATAAAAGAAGAAATTAATGACAATACGTAAATTAAATTTGTATTAAAATAATATTAGTTATAATGTTACTACTTCTGAGAATAATATACAGATGTTTTAGGAATGTGCAAGTGTTTGTGTGAGCATTAACAGTAACTTATATCAAAATGAGAGTGAGTCTATAATTTTGAGGAAAATAACCAAGTAATCGTATATAAAAATTAGTTTCCTTTTTTATACACACACACACACACACACTACATATTTATGTAAAATTATTTTTGGCGTGTAACATTCCATGTAAATAAAGATCTCGAAGCTGGTGATCTGGAATAGAATCTATGCGAAACCACAAAATATTCCCTGCACTTTATACTGTGGGTGCTGTCTGGCTGCCATCATTCAGGCCCCCCAGTGGCACAGCGGTATGTATGCGGACTTACAACGCTAGAAACCTGGTTACGATACCTGTTGTGGGCAGAGCACAGATAGCCCTTGTGTAGCTTTGTGCATAATTAAAAACAAACAAACAAACAAACAAGCCTTCATTCAGTTTAGTAGTACAAAATTAGGGGCTGCGAGAGATAGCCTAAGTAGCTTTGCTATAAAGTACAAAATACAATTAAACCACAACGATGGAATGGAAGAACGTCCGTTGTTCCTTGGCAGGTCAGCGGTAAGCTTACAGAATTGCAATGCTAAAATCCGGGGTTTGATTTCCCGCGCGGGACACAGCAGATAGGCCGATGTGACTATGCGCTAAAAAATTACGGGGGTAAATTACTTTTGCCTCACCTTCTATAATAAAGTAGAATTAGCTAACTAAAACAATGTTTCCCGTATAGAGGTTACTTATACTTCCCAGAAAGTTAAAAGTTAACTTCCATGGATTGAATGTTTAACATTAGCTTTTTAGAATCAAGAATACTATTTGTTTTTGTTTGTTTTGTAATTAAGCACAAAGCTACACAATGGGCTATCTGTGCTTTGCCCACCACGGGTATCGAAACCCGGATTCTAGCGTTGTAAATCCGCAGACATACCGCTGTGCCACTGGGGGGCTCAAGAATACTAAAGTTTTATCTTTACACATATTTATAAATGTACGAGAGCAAAGATATTTGATCTCATATATGAACCAATCGTAATATCCAATATCATTATATTGAAAGTTTAAAGGACCAGCTTTAAGGTTACCTAGGCATATTACAAACAACACTTAATTAAAGATAACAAATATTTTAATATAATTAGGATAAGTTACGTATATATCAATTGTTTCATGCTAAGACATTTTAGAGGTAATATAGACTTATAATTCAAACTACACAAAATAAGCTAACATTAGCTGCTTTGTTCTGTTTGCCTTATGTTTTTGAGAAAAAAACATACAGGATGGATTACAACTTGTTCTAAATTATTGAGATAAAAACAGTTTCTTCATGACATTTCCACTAAGTGTGCCGTGAAAACCGCGCACGTTTCGCTTAACCATAACTCAACATCTTGTTTATACCGACCACTCTATGTCATGGTGAAAACTGAAAGCACGTGCATTTCTCCTATCTAAAGGCTTAAAGTGTATCGAAGCGTAAATGTTGAGGATCAGAAGTTGAAACTTTGAAAATTTCACATCAAGCTGAATGCTTGGTAAGATGAGGTGGCTTTTTCACTTTCTAAACTTTTAATAACTGATTGTAGAAAACATTTGAGTTTTGAAAATTAATCTATTTGGTGAATAGTTTCAGTCGAACTGACTTGACAAAAACAACAAAAAAAACATTTGCATTCTTTAAACAGCAAGTGTTCTATTTGTTTTGTCAAACATCATAGTTAAGTTACTTCAGATGTTTTACAATTTGTTACTCTTTAAAGGAGAAAGTAATACAGTGTCTGCTGTCTCAAAACTAATCAGAATCTTTTAAATTATTGCCATAAAATCAGCAACAAAATACCAAATGCCATTGCTGATAAGAAGAAGGATTTATTGTTATTTCTAAAGGTAAAGTTTTATATAAATATCTGTATATAATTAATGTAATGTGTTGGCGCACTCATGCTGAAAAACTATTTCGAAAATACCCCTAATATAAATATAACTAAGATACTGCATAGCGTAGTTTATATCTTAAGGTATACTAGAAGCTGTTACTAAGGGACAAACTGTTTTTCTTCATAGAGCGTTATTTTCATATTTTTTGAAACTGAAGGAACGTTTATTAAATATGGATTATTTTCTGTAGAGTTGTCATACATTAATCGTTTTTTGCATATGTAAATTTTCCAGTAAAATATAGAAAGTAAATAACAACAATTTACAGTTATTTTAAGTTATACTAGCCCTGATGAAAGTCATGTAAATAATAATTCTCATTAGCTCTTGATTAGCAGTTCGTTTGTGTAGAAAAAGAGAAGGTTTTATGGCTCTGAAACGAGAGACTAAACCAATTAACGCAAGTAGTTCAATTAATTTACATTGTGAATTTTATTTTGCCACATAAGAATATACGAATGTATTATAAAACATTTTATTTTCCTGTTACTCCAGTCCTTTAGTGAGCTAGTGATAGGTTTACGAACTAATAACGCTGAGATCTAGCACTCAATTCCTGGTAGTGGACAGAGTGCAGATAGCCTATTGTGTAACTTTGCGCTAAAGCAAACAGTCTGAAATGTTAGAAAATTATAATATTGAATAAAGTTGCATTTTCAAAAGCAAGTTTTACAACGTGATGAATCTCATGAAAATCTCACCAGTGAAGCTAGAAAATAACTATTATACATAAATAATATGATTTATTAACACTGTTTTTGATTGAAACTCTAAAAATTTGTTTCATGATATTGTACTCTATAGAATTATTCCCTGTAATGTAGAACTGGTACATGAAACTGTCTGTTTTAAATAACGATTTTTATTCGAGGAATTACCATAGTCTCAACAAACATTTTTATACTCACAATCCAAAGTGTCTATAATTTCATTTATCGAGCTTATTAAGTTCTCTTAGAAGTAAATCCTTTATTAATTAATTCACGTGGTGTTTGAAGTTGTTTCATTGATTCTCTGCAAACTCTACTCACAGTTTTTTGTTTGGTTGTTTTTTTAGCTTGAAGGATCAAACTTGTCATCGGACTGTGGATGGCTCCTGGGTGCCCTTTATAAAGGGGTATCTAGAAGAGGTAAAATGCGTCATGTTTAAAACTGTACTCCTACTCACAAGTTAGAGGGAATAAAACTTGGCCCACGTGCTCAGGTAACAGAACGGGTGAAATATTGGGTGTTATTCTTCGCGAACGGACTTAATTAGCTATAGCCACCCTACGAAAGGAATATCATCTAGAGCAAAAACGTGCCTGACAGATCATCCAGGTATGATGGGGTTTCGGAAAAGATTTTAAGGTTCGTTGAAAATGAATTTGGCAGCATCGTAACTTGTGCTTCTTGTCCACCTCGGGATCACGGGGATGCCATGTTTAAAATTGTGTTCATACCACACTCAGAAGCTTAGCGAGACCAAACATTGCATACGTATTCAGGGTGTCCTAAATTGGGTCTGTTTTCGAGCAGCTGTAGAAGCAACTGGGTATAATGGAGGAACTTGAGTGACGCGCTGGGACCTTTAAGAATCCTGGTGGGGGCCTTTGAATCTCGCGCAAAAAGTATACACCATGTGTTTATAATGGATAAAAATGTATTGAAATTTCTTATTTTACTGACAGAGAGAGCTACAGTTTTATTAAGAAATCTATGTATCTGGCTACTCATCAATGATTACTTCATATTATACATACAAATATATTATATCTATTTAACGAGAAATTTACATTATATTTTGGCTTCGATATAGTAACATATTTAGTAATCAAAGTTGTTGAGTGAAACAGTTTTTGAAGTTATAAAAATGGAATGGATAAGAGTGGATTTATGTCGGAATGCATTATAAACAGCTACAACAGAAAGAACGTTCTTTCTGTTGTAGCTGTTTATAATGCATTCCGATGATTTGTATATCCTTTCTGTTGTAGCTGTTTATAAAGCATTCCGACGATTTGTATATCCTTTCTGTTGTAGCTATTTATAATGCACTCCGACGATTTGTATACCCTTTCTGTTGTAGCTGTTTATAAAGCATTCCGACGATTTGTATATACAAATCGTCGGAATGCATTATAAATAGCTACAACAGAAAGGATATACAAATCGTCGGAATGCATTATAAATAGCTACAACAGAAAGGATATACAAATCGTCGGAATGCATTATAAACAGCTACAACAGAAAGGATATACAAATCATCTATTCTCAATTCTGGTCAGTTTTGTCCTTTTCGAATGAATGAACATTACTCATTATACTAGGAAAACTAAATCATTTCACTCTTCAAGAAGTATTATTTATAATTTCTATCAATTGGAAATATTTCTGGTTACAGAACGCTAGTGTCTTTACCTCTTATATCTGTTGTGACAAGATAAAGTCGTGCCACTGTACTAATAACCAGATGAACATTAGACTGATTTCGTATATTTTATGTTCATGGTAACGCAGGTTCACTTTCAATAGTTCAAGCGAAGATATACCCTCTTGATACAATTCTAATGTGAATAAAATGGTAGTAATTACAGTAGATGGTAACAGTGTTGACAAATATTATCATTATTATTAATCTATATTTTAATCACCATTATACTTAATAATCAGTCCATACTATAATTCATAGAGATTATAACTCCTTTGGGTCTAACGCAGATACTAATGTATACTTGTTACAGCATGTTCTGCTATTGTGCAGCAGTATCCAATAGATTAACTCAAATGAATGCAGAATCCTATAAGAACTCCATTTGTAGTTCAGATAGATATAATGGACAATTTATAGAGTGATAAGTATGTAGCAGACTTACGAACATATCAAATGTAGTTAAGTGACCTAGAAATAAAAATATGTTATCAGTGTTTATTTCATGCATAGAGCAATATGCTTAAACAGTTTAGGATGGATTTCGATACATTTGCTTTAAGACTTCTTAATTAAAGGTATTTTTCTGCTCGATAAATTTCATATCTCAAAACAATAAATTTCGAATAAAAGTACTCAAGACGAATAACTTTTAAAGTTTTCATTTCACGGTATATATTATATACATTAAATCTTACGTGCCAAGTTGAGAAATATAACGGTTTTCAAGAAATGTTTCTGTTGAATGAATTCATTACATATATACACATGTCTGTTGCCTAAATGTGTTATTCGAAGTAAAACTCTTAAATTAAAAAGCAGTAAAGTTCTTTGTGTTTGTTGAACATAATGAAATCTGAAGAAAACACTAAGTGTAGAATGAATGAAAACTTGCAGTCAAACTTTATGATTCGTCATATTTTTGCATCATATTCATATAAGTATATTTATAGTCAATTTTAAAGAGAAAATGTGTTTACCCGAAGTTTCCTGCAGCCATTTTTTTAAACCTTTTAGTGTTGACAAGGAGTGTCATATTACCATATTTAACGGTTTGATGTGCGAAGATGCTCAAGCTACGATGCATTAAGTTATCATTTTTATTTCACTATTTCTTACAATCAATAATAATCAGATTCTGATTAGATGACATGACATTCCAATAAAGAAATAGTTATTCATTAAGAACGAATGATGTTAGACCTTACTCTGACATGCTGAACATCGTATTTGGTCATATACATTCATTTGTGAAGATAACGGATTTCTTGTCTCAATACTACGGAACCGCAAAGCAAAAATCAGCATAATTAAACGTCTTATACTCCAGCTGAGACTTACAACCGCTTGTAATTGATTTATGACAAGACTTGAAAAGTATAGCTTATTTTCTAGAAGAGTTCGGTTCAAACTGGGACTAGTGAGCTATAATGAGCAGGAAATACTAATCTTAGAATAAAATAGAAACGTCTAAGCCATGTTTTTTCTTACTATTATTCTCAGTGCTATGTTTTTGATGGAACAAAAGCAATTTCTATCATTAAAGAATGGACATTTTTTATTGGAAGTAAGTCCTCTGAGAAAAGTTAAAAACAGTTATTGAGGAGGCTTAACGACACACGTTTAAAAGAAAACTTCTTGTTTATGTGCATGTTTGGTGAGGCGAGTAAACATAGCTTTATTTTGGGTCTGTTTCGTTAGAATTTTTCAATAACTAATTTAAATGACGAGAATCTTTTTATTTAACTAGGCTAGGCTTTATATAATCTTTTCATTCACATTTTTCCTATTAAACTATCGAGAATATTATTTATGACTTTCAGTAATACATTCTTTAACTACTTTTACAAGAAATAATCAAAAGCAGAAACTATGTTTCTAGATGTACTTCAAGGGGTATTTATAAAATAATAACTCTTACTCAAAAGTTTGTATTATAACAAAAATGCCTGAAACTTCCATATAATTATATCTTGAGGACTGGGAATCCACTTAAGCGGAAAACTACAGAATGGACTATCTGTATTCTGCTCACCCCGCGGGTATAGAAACGAGATTTTTAGCGTTATAAGACTTAAGTTTTATTGCTGAGCCACTAGAGGGCTGATTTCTGTATTCAAACAAAATACGAACATTAAAAAATATATATACATACTACATATCAGTATTTTACAGGTAATTATACATTTATTGCGATATTAATTTACATATTTTTTCCCATTAGTTAGATGCTCGAATAAATAGTATTGCATTTTTGATTTAAAAAAAGCACACACGATACAGCTGTTTTTGAAATATAGGAAAAGCTTATTTATGCGTTAGAATGAAAATATGATTGAACTGTAAAGTTATAAAATCTGGCTGTGACTTCTAATAAATAACAAACGATTATGATATTGAGAGAAAAAGATAGTTCATGTATTCGAACAGTTAAATTGAGTTCTTCCATCATTTTGCTGATATATATAAGTAAAGGCCGAGAGAACATTAAAGTATGGTTAAAATGAAACTTTAACATAGGTAAAGATGCAGCTATCAAAAACAACTTCTAATATCGTAAAAGTGTTGTAACGGGAAACAGGTGAAAACGTTTATCACGATCTAACTGTGTAACGAATAAACGATGTGAATATTTGATAAACATAATACAAGATAATCTTTCTCAACCAAAAATACATTTTCCATAGATATCTTAGTGTTAGAGCACTGCACTTTCAAAGGCTTTATTTAATGTAAATGTGAGTGATAATTCAGATTTCCCGCGATAACATATCACGTACAAAAACAAGTTTCATTGTTCGTTTCATGTATGATGCTGTTTCTGCATTTTAACAAAACTACACTCAGTAGATCAAACAGATGAAAGTTTATTCTAAGCAGTGTTGTTTTATATAAATCATAAAAATAAAATGTGAGGCTAAATTAATAACTATTATCTGGTGTAAAAAACACAAATATATAAATGAAAATTATTCACGAATAATTACACCTCAGAATATTTAACAAATGCTCTCACTATACATGTCTCCCTATATGCGATGTTTCACGAGCTTTCCATTACTTATTGCCAAAATTACACCCGTAAACACCATAGGTAACGTGTCATATGTACAAACGACTGTAGCCTTTTCATCATTCCTGACCCTAACAGCTATTAATATCGGTTAGATTTTACGCCACAGTGACCTTTTCAAAATATGTGATGTTTTGTTTATCTTACATTAGTATCGGAATTCTGCAATGAAGTTCTACTGGTGATGATATTGTGGATTATTGAAACGTTACGAATATTATATTTTTAATCGTGATAAATATTAATTTAAAAATACATAATATATAGATTAAAACTTAAAAAGTATATGTATTATATGTATTTGAGCATAAATGTTAAATATTTAAAGCGTTTATCTTGAAAGAGATATTATCAAGATATATACCCAAATGCTTAGCATACTTTAAATAAAACAAACATTTTTTGTGGGGTACTTGCTATATAAACATATAATACTCAACTACTTCATTAGGATTATCCTCTAATATGAAGCTGAACCAATTTTCACTTATGAAACGAATAACTCTGATCTTAGACTATCACATACTTTCCAAGATGACGGAAGGTGACTTTTTAAGATTCTAATTTATACCTCGAGGGTTTGTGATCTATCATCGGCTCACGGAAGTTGACAGATGATGAAAATGCTAAATGCCACGTTTACTTTCTTCTTACTATTGAAGCTTAATCGGATTGAACTGAGATACAATTACAGATGACTGTAGTCACTACTAATTTCGCACACTACAAAGCTGCAGATCGTTGAATTAACATCTTGGAAAAGCCCTTATTCATAATAGACAAATATAAATGGAGATCCGAGTGTTATTTACCTTTCTTGCAAAACTATGAATACCAATATTATGTCATGACGAAGTCCCCCGCACCATTACACCACCTCTAGTGCCTTTTACTTTAGGAAGAACAAAAGGATTGTATCATGTAGTTTCATTCATAGTTTTACTCCACTGTCTGTATAAAAAATTTTGAAATACAATTAATCGGACCACATTATACGTTTTTAGTCATTAATTGTCCATAGTTAACGTTGTAATCACCAGTGAAGGAACGAATTTCTTTTCCTTCTGTAATACTTTTCAATATAAAATAACATCACATCTTTTGTATTAACCTGTTAAATCTTAACAGGAAGAGAAATTCATTAAATAAATATCATGGCTCAATTTTTACACTTATTTTTTTTAGTTTTATGCATCATAAATATGTTTGACATTTTAAAATTTTGGGATATTATAATTTCTTTCATTTTTACCTCGTACTGTTATTGATTTATTTTTCATTTTGAATGAATAGTCCTCAAGCGTTCAAGATTAGATGTAGCTTATGTCAAATCTGCAGCTGACTAGTACTTGTTTAATAAAATGTTTTTTAATTGAGAGATTATATTAGTTTAAAACAGATTAACTATTTTTCACGATGTTGGAATATCCAACGGTTGAAATAAATGTACGAATATCAATTAGTTTTTACTTATTCGAATATTAGTCATATTAATAATAATATAAAAAGTGCATAAAATATATTTTGATTTACAGAAACCAATTTTAAGGTTTGGTAAAATTATGGACATCTAGTTTAATCTAATACCTATAAAAATAAAAGTAAAATATACCACAATGTATGGTAAATTAAAATTGATATGTAGGGACTATTTGTACTTTATAAAAACAATGTCTCAGGGCTAATTCTGCCTTTGGAACTATCGATCATCCTTAAACAGGTGTTTAAGATTACACAATATTAGAGGACAACACAATTCCCATTGTAACAAGCTCCTACGAAGGAGAGTGCAATCAAACCTAGTACATAAGCTTCACAAACATTACACAAATTGTGCCTACATTGTGAGTGATATTCGGTTTCGAAGAGTTAATTTAAGCAGTCCAAATTCAAAAAAAGTACATGATTTTGGAATTAGTCGGTTTCGC
Organism: Limulus polyphemus; assembly: GCF_000517525.1. NCBI lineage: Eukaryota > Metazoa > Arthropoda > Merostomata > Xiphosura > Limulidae > Limulus > Limulus polyphemus. Next base: position 74,727 of record NW_013665881.1, read on the forward strand.
AGTTAGAGCCTCTGAAATGAATTTTATCAGGGGGTACAAAGTTTCTTTCGGACCCCTTTCCTTTTTCCATTAATCATACTGTTTTTATCCATTACGGTTTTATGGCATGAGCTGTACGACCAAAAACGGTATGCAAGATGAGAGAGGGGTGGAATGGAGCGCTCAGTTGATTTTCTACATTAGAGGTCTTATGCTCCTATACTCCTTCCATGATAAATATAAATAAAATAAAAGAGGATTAGAGAGAGAGTAAAGCACATTTGAACATCTTTGTTTATTCTGCAATACAGATAAGGAGAAACATTGAAACATCCATTTATATTGCATTGCAGATCAGAAGACATAATTATTAGTAAAAAGTCAAAAAAGTAGATAGGCTCAGTATTTACTTTACAAAAAGAGCTTTCCTGGACTTTTTTGTGAAAAATGCTGAATCACAGCATGAAAATTAATTGTTCTGGCAATGTTTGATTCAATACTTAGCCTGGCCTAATCCACAAAAATGTCAAAAATTTGCTTTATGTACTGAGGGTAAATGTTGCATTTCTTTTCCAAAATCATTACCGTCAAGGTCAGGTGGATATTGCTCTGATAAAGATAACGCTTTTCTCTCCACATCACTTTCAGACATGGTGAGATATTTCCACAATAAATCAATTTTTTTCAGCCAACCGCAAAACAGCATTGAAGTGGACAGTTAATCCTGCTATGACATTGTTTACCAAAACGTTAAACACACACTTTCTGAAGTAGGCCTCTTCTGGCGTATCATCTGTGTCATTCATTTCCTCCAAGTTAGCATCAGGTGTACTGTCATCATGTGACCTGGCCCTCTTGCATCTAACTCCACCACATCTACGGGAGAGTTCTATTTCTATCTTTAGGTTTGACGCAACCAATTTGGCTTCATTCCACATGAATTTCCAGTTGTTTTAAAGTTTTACCAGATTTGTAAGGGTAGTTTCTATGTTCGTTACTTCAACATCCAGTGTGGCATTTCTGGCTTGTTCGGCAACTGTTTTTGACTTGAGACTCGAAGGCAAAATTTTCTTTTTCCTTCAATGCGTTTACATGCAGTATTTCATCTAAACAAAGCAAGTAACGTAGTATTTGATAATTTGCATACACGTGTAGGTATTATTATATCCCATTAAAGGGTACATCAATACTTTGCGGACATTCAGGACAAAATCGAACAAAAGCGGCGCGGGCAGTGGGCCCGTCTCAGACTTGCTCCATGGCTTCTTCATTAAATCATACTGATGCTATGATGCTATTATTCATTATTATTCTACATTTCCCAACACTACATAATATTATGGCTCATAAGTTCAACGAATTGCGGATATATAAAACTGTAGGCTCACACAAAACGTTAATGCTAGTCTTCAATATATGCAAACATTTTCTGAGATTCAGGAAATTCCTGGGCCCCCTTTGGACCCCCGGGCCCGAGTACGATGTACCCCTACTGTTCGCAGTATGTCAGAAAAAAATGATAATTCATTCTTCGTGGTTTATATATATATATATATTGATGTGGACCTAGACATGAAAGTGGCTGCTTTATACTGAGGTAGTCCTACTATTTCCTAGACATGAAAGTGGCCGCTTTATACTGAGGTAGTCCTACTATTTCCCAAACATGAAAGTGGTAGCTTTATACTGAGGTAGTCCTACTATTTCCCACAAATAGTAGGACTACCTCAGTATAAAGCGGCCACTTTCATGTCGTACATGAGTATAAGAAACGGAATATCTACTACCAACCACAAGATTAAAGACTTTCTAACATGGTAGATAAAATTTAAGGAAAACGTTGCTTTATATTTGTTGCAGGTTTCTAAAAAAAAACAAAAACTGAAAATTTAAACTTAACAAAGTGTACAGTGAATCATATGAGATGACATTTTTGCACAGTATAGCCAAAATAATAGGACTACCTCAGTATAAAGCGGCCACTTTCATGTCTGGGAAATAGTGGGACTACCTCAGTATAAAGCTACCACTTTCATGTCTTGGAAATAATAAGATTACCTCAATATAAAGCTAACACTTTCATGTCTTGGAAATAATAGGACTACCTCAGTATAAAGTGGCCACTTTCATGTCTGGGTTCTATCTCACTGGTGCAATATATGCAATAGGAAGGTAATATTTAATATTTTGTTTCAGGAAGGCAATATTTAATCTTTTGTTTTAGGAAGACAATATTTAATCTTTTGTTTTAGGAAGGCAAGATTTATCTTTTGCCAGAGGGATGGAGATACATGCAACTTTTTAACAATCACTTTCTACGTGAGAGAATGGAATTCCGAACGGTCGTCTTGAAAATTGGTAATAAAGTACCAGTCATCGCTGTTTTACGTCATCATCATATGAATGAACAGATTTTCCATTTGGAAGTGATATTGATTAGATTATGAATAGTCATCTTTGAAATTTGGATGCCCCGGCATTTCGTCTATTTTATATTATCTATAGCAATAAATTTACGAATAGCGGCATTGCACTGTCGAATGGTCAGCAATTTTCTATGAACCGAGTATACCAAACATATAAGTCACCCGAGCCCCTTAGCAACTAACCGATGAACGTGAGAGGTTCTGACGCTCAAACCCGGGGGTTGATATCTGCAGTGGATACAGCACATACAGTCCAATTTCCAGCCTTAATCTTAACAACAGTCACGAGTCGCGTGACGCGCCATTGCACTAACAAACCATTCTTATATAGTACAATGAGCCATCCACAATTTAATGGTTGATATTCTTTGCTGTGAAAAATTAACAGAAATTTAAACATCTTTATTTCAAAAATACAAAACAAATCTGGGAAGTATCTAAGTATATTATATAACAATAAACACAATTAAAGGTAGCGTAAATAAAATTGTTAGAATTATCTGTTTATACAATACGAGAGCTCCTATGTTATACCTGTGAGTTGAACGCGTACTTTAGTTACAACATATGTATGTAGGAAATATATTTACAGACTTGATAAAAGAGTTAGCACAAAGTATCTAAAAAAAAAGAGTGGAATTAAGTTTCTGAGTTGTTTGAAATCTACTGTATGTTTACAGAGAAATACCATGTAGTTATGTGAAATATAAAGGAAATAAATATGTATGTAAAACTGTAAAATAAAAAGTTACCTTCTATTGAGAAATGAGTTTTGTTTAACCTAGACAGTTGTGTTTTAATTTGTTGAGTGTTTACTTACTTTTGGTCCGTAAGCTAGAAATGAGCTCAAGAAACAATAACAAACATTTATTTAAACTGGCTTTTAGTTATTCTTACTATTCGGTGACGAGGAACCCTCTTTGAGACTAATAATGGCTGGAGACGGCTAGAATGGGTAATGAAGAAAAACTTTAATATAAGTTTAACATAACAGCAAATGTACAACCTTATGATGACAAAACCTTGTCGAGACGTTGTAC
>NW_013665881.1:79171-86700 GCF_000517525.1 Limulus polyphemus
CATTACCCATTCAAGCCGTCTCCAGCCATTATTATTCTTACACTGATTGCCAGTTTCTGCCATTAGACTCATTGAGTTTTAAAAGAAACTTTTTTTTGTGAACTCTATGATAATACCGAATCATATTTTTGGTTGGTTCACTACCTTAGTTAAGTTCTTGGGTAGTTTGATTGAAAAACTAGTTATGCCTAATTTTAAAGAAGACGGAAACTTTGTATCAGTTAATGAATGGCTACTAAATCATCGTGTATGGAGTTTTGTTACACAAAGATTCTCAATTATAATTTGGTGAATACTTTGATGTGTATAACTTTACATATCCCTAAATCACAAAACTAACAATGATTAAGAATAAACGAAACACGAACAGAAAGTATGGGAATACAAAACACAAATAATGTATTGCTGAACATCAAAGGCCACAAAAAACTTTGCGAGTCACTCATTCACTGAAAATATCTTATACTTTGAGCCATGACAGAATACAGGCGAGATGCATCAAATTTCACGTCAAATTTTCTAGCGTCTGCTAGATCCAGTGGAAGAGAAATTCTGACATAGGCAAACTTAATCGAGAAACGATTTTGAGTTTTTTTTATGATATACAAAAAATTGTACTGAAGTGAGAAATTTGGTGAAGATATTTCTTTCGTATACACAATAGTATTCAGTTGTATATGTCCTACAGGTAAATACAAATATATATATTGTTTTGAATATGCAGTTTCATCAGCTTTGACAAATTATTTCTGACTTTAAAATATAACTGAATATGTAATAACACATTTAAGTTATTTTAACGTGTTGTGATATTTTATACTTACGTAATGCTGACTAAAGTGTATTGCGCGTAACTGTGTTTGTTTCCTTTTTAGTGCAAAGACACTCAATGGGTTATCTGCGCTCTATGCGCCAGGGAGAATCGAACCATTGATTTTAGCGTTGTAAGTTCCACTGCTGACCCACTGGAGGACCACATAATTGTGAATACTTGAAACGATAGTGAACGCCAGTGAATATTTTGGAGGTTTTTATTTTAAATGTATTTACCCATAAGGTTTTGGCTTTTCATTTATTCATAATTATGTAAGCTTTTCTTCCGTGTTTTAATATCCCAGTTTTTTTATACATGGAAAGATATTTCAAAGATAATAACATTAGCTTATCAAGATAACAACATGTAATATAAAACATAAATGATTACTTTTGGAAAAAAAATATATATAATTTGTTTTGGCGCCACTATAAATATAAGGGCAGAAATAATAGTAGTTGAGTAAGGTTAGTTGTAATTGTACAATGGTAAAAATATTACTCGAGGTCATAAAAAGAATATTAAAGTAAGTAAGAGGTATAGTTTGTATTACTTTGTTACAGATTTTTGAAATAATCTACTTTTCTATAATAACCGGGCAAAGCATAAAAAAGTTAAGTTTTAATAAAAAGAAAAATGATAATAGGATAGAAAAAAAGGAACGTATACTTGATAAGCTAATTTTTAATTTTTAGAATGTTTTGATTTACTTATATATATGAATTGTATTTTGTGTTTTTATATTTTGTTTAAATACTTATGTTTAGTTGAATAGTTGTATCTGAACGTGTTTATTATAGATTTTCTGTAAAATTACATCCTTTGAAGTCACTATCTTGAGTTCTTAGGAATATTTACCAACTTCTAAAATACTGACAGCATGTTTAAAACAGAGTAATAATATTTCGGTTTTAATCAGTACCTAACCCAAATTGTCATCACTCTATTCGTTGTTGAAGTGTAGTCCTAGTGTTGACGGTAGGTGGTGTTGACTAGCTTCTTTCCGTTTAGTCTATCACTTCAAAATTTGGATGGTTAACGCAGATAGTCTTCAAATAGCTTTGCGCAAAATTCCATAAACAAAGAAAATGCACTTAACCGTGCTATATCAATAACAAACAGATAATAGAAATACTTTTAATTCTAATAGTGATATTCTAACCAAGGTAATGAATTCGTTGTGAGAAGCAAACACGAGCAATAAGTTTAATAACTATAGTTAATTTCGAAATATCCTATGACAGAAATTGCATCCATCACGGCTACATTAGCTTTTTAAACTGTAAGTGAAAACTTCCCTCTTTATAACAGAAAAATATAGTTGCAATGTTTATTAATTATTAAGAATACAGAATTTAATCAACCTAGAATGTGTATTATTTATTATGTACTAAAAGTATCCAAACAACATCTTTAATCCGTAAGAATACAGAAATTAGGATTTTTTCAGTGAAATCATTATCATGTCTAATGTAGCTAATGAATGTTTCTGTCAAAGGTTTTGAAACAATATATAAAATATCGCAGTGGCGTTTCTAGGATCCACTCAAAAATATGTTTATCTCGACATTGCTGGTGGACCTGTAAACCATAACGGTTAGCATTACAAATTGTTTTTAACTCTTTATGATTATATAATTTAGACCAAACCTTCATCACTCAAAACATCATCTTTTTTATTCTGGATAAAAGCGCTGTTGAAATAATTTGCATATTAGCTAATTCTTCTTCAATACGTTTAATTAATTAATCTTTATCTTCATTAATTTTCATATAAATACATATTTTATGTTTTATATGCTTTGAAATACTTTAATATTTCTGTTGAAATAATTTGCATATTAGCTAATTCTTCTTCAATGCGTTTAATTAATTAATCTTTATCTTCATTAATTTTCATATAAATACATATTTTATGTTTTATATGCTTTGAAATACTTTAATATTTCTGTTTTCTCACCATAATTTTTGAATGAAAAAATATTGCTTAACACTAATTATCTCAGCGGTAAGTTTATGAAGTAATAACGCTAAAATCCCGAGGTCAATTCCTCGCGGTGGACAGAGCTTTGTGATAAGACCGAAACACACACAATTGTTCCAAATTTTAATGTGATTACCTGAAAACCAAGCGTTACTATTTGTTGCACTTAAAATCAAAAGCTCTTTATAACAAACATTTTTATGATTTTAAATAATTATCTAGTTTCCACATTATTTGGTTACTTAGTGTAAATGAAGTTAACTAGTCACTGCTAATAGTTTGTCATTGTTCTTCTCGACGGTTAAATTCAAGGTTAAGGTGCTAAATGTTTCAGGAAAAATATGGGAAAATAAATTACACCAACCTACTGTAGTATTTCCACCCAGCAATCAAACATATCTTTAATTAAATTCACCACTGCCTCAGATTAGGAGTACATCTGTCACCTTAAGCCATTTTCTTATAAATAGCTAAAAATGGATCAAACTACGAGACAAACCCAAACTAAGTTAAGCCAATGATATATTATATAAAGGGAAAACACTTTCGTTATTATTATTACTGGTCACAGGACTTAGTGTAATACCAATTTCTTTGATATATTTCCAATGTATAGGTCGTATAACCTTATTAAAGCTGTTAAATTGTAGTTGGTTATAGGTATAAATAAATGATTATCATTATGTATCAGAGCAACAAAAGATAAATGCCAGAATGCGCAGTAACATCTTTTCTAAGTAATTGAGATAACTAAGTAATCACGATTCAGCAATTAAGCTTTAAAAATGTTATCATCAATGTACTTCCTCAGAATCTAATGAAATGTCTAAAAGTTTCGGCAAATTATTAACAAAATTTAGTCCATTGAAGTTCAAAGAGTTAATTATAATTAAAATTCATTTTAGCAGTATACATTTTTAGGATTGAGATTACTGGGAGATTGTTAGGTTCATTGATTTATAAGTAAATCGATAGTTTTAGATTCGTTATAATTGGTAGAATATCCCTCGAGAACAATGCATATCGCTGAAAACAAAACAAAAACAACATGACTGCTATATTCCGTTGTAGCACTAAGTAATATATCACCTCAACCGTTAACAATATGTTTTAATAGATGAATTTCGCAAAGATATAATTTTAAGGCTCCTCGTTTATTTGACCAAACCCATGTCTCCAGAAAGAAGTCTTCGAAATTAAAGAATAGGTTAAACAATCCACCAAGTTTTTATTTTATTTTAAGAAGATGACGTTTCCACCTAGCCCTCTTCGTCAGATCGTACAGCCACATTAAAGATGCACGCAAAGAATTAAAAAAAAATATTTATAGCATTTTGAACGTTGAGCGTGAAATGTCTCTGAAAAATTACATCTTATACATAAATATAATAAGTCATGAAAAGATAAAACAGATTGAAATTAAAATTGACACAAAATATGAAAAAAAGAGAATTTACAGGAAAGAATAACGATCATTTAAACCAGATGGTTGTAGGGTCCCCAGATTGTAGATTAATCTCCTTTCCAGTCGTTCTCTTTTGTTAATGTCTGTTGCAGTACTAATAAGTCCCAGAATGTTAAAGTCATTAATTTGTATGATTGTTGATGGTGAAATGTTTGCCTATAGATGCATCTTGGTTCTGTAGTTTATTACGGTTTAGATGTTCTCATGCTCGATCACCGAGTCGGCGGCCTGTTTGTCCAATGTATAAACTATTGTATTTTCCCAAATTATGCAATACATGATATATTCAGTCGAAAGTTGTGCTTTTTCCTCGTATATGCGTACTGCTATTTATATGTGGGCAAGTGACACACCTGTTTCGCTTACATGTGTGAGTGTCTGGAGTATCATTTTGTTTAAGTTCACTGAGCACCAGGTTTTTTCACGTCTGTAAGAAATAATGGGTAGGTCCTTGAAAAGACATTTAGTGTTAGGGTCTTCAGTAAGTATTGTATAATTGTTTAGTATAATATATTTGATCTTCTTGTTGGTCTGATTAACACAAGTGGAATACGATCGATCGGTATGTTATTTCTTGGTAGGGTTTACTTCTGGGTATATGAACTAGCTTTGGTGGCGGAATCCTGGATGAGAGAATGAGGGCTGAGTGTTTTAGAAAAGAAAGTTTTCATGTCTTTGGATTTTGATTTATAATCTTTATCATCACTACATAGTTTGCGTAGTTGTGAGTTGGGTATTGACGTTTTGTTACTGTACGGGTGGGAAGATACGAAATGTTTGTTTGTTTTGTTTTGTTTTTGAATTTCGCAAAAAGCTACATGAGGGCTATCTGCGCTAGCCGCCCCTAATTTAGCAGCGTAAGAATAGAGGGAAGGCAGTTAGTCATCACCACCCACCGCTAACTCTTGGGCTACTCTTTCGCAAACGAATATTGAGATTGACCGTCACGTTATAACACCTCCACGGCTGATTTTGTTTTTGTTTTGTTTTTTTAATTTCGAGCAAAGCTACACGAAAGCTATCTGCGCTAGCCGTCTCTAATTTAGCAGTGTAAGACTAGAGGGAGGGCAGCTAGTTATCACCATCCCCCGCCAACTCTTGGGCTACTCTTTTACCAACGAATAGTGGGATTGACCGTCACATTATAACGCCCCCACGGCTGAATGGGCGAGCATGTTTGGAGTGACGGGGATTCGAACCCGCGACTTTCAGATTGCGAGTCGAGTGCCCTAACCACCTGGCTATGCCGGGCCTTTCTGATGTGAGAAGATTTCTCGGTAGTTACAGAATAACGTTTCATCTTATGAACACTCAAAAACATAATTATTTTTTATTTTATTGACATGCAACTTATCATTGTTAACTTCAGAGAGTCTTCACAAAAATGTCGTTGGACCAGCGGAAAGTTTACAACGCTAAAACATGAGGTTTGATACCCCGTGATGGAGAGAACGCAGATATCCTATTGTGTAGATTTGAGCTACAAAACAGCAGCAACCACAATTATAGTCGTTATGTTTGGATCTTTATGTGTGTAGTCAGTTTTGTCTCTTCCGTTCAAGTGCCGTTAGATACAAATACTTTTACAAAGCTTTTACTCCATATCAAGAATCACGGTAGTGAGTCGCGTGGCCAAGGAAAAAGTAAGCACGCGCCCCCCAAAATATACAGCCTCTACCGAGAGTATTTTCACACGACGTGATTGTGTATAAAACAGCCCCCGTGAAACTCACTCATTGTAACAGCTGTAAACTATTAAGATATTAATAGTTAGCACATACAAAATGAAGCGAATCCTTGAAACCATCGCCGAGATAAAGCCTAGTCGAATTTGACCACATTGTTCGTTTTCCCACACCCAGTTTGTTTTTATGGTGCTCGCGTTTAATTTTTAAGCCTCAGCCATGTGTGTGTGTTTTCTTATAGCAATTGTTTGTTTGTTTTTGAATTTCGCGCAAAGCTACACGAGGGCTATCTGCGCTAGCCGTCCCTTTCAGCCGTGGGAGCGTTATAATGTAACGGTCAATCACACTATTCGTTGGTAAAAGAGTATCCCAAGAGTTGGCGGTGGGTGGTGATGACTAGCTGCCTTCCCTCTAGTATTACACTGCTAAATTAGGGACGGCTAGCGCGGATAGCCCTCGTGTAGCTTTGCGCGAAATTCAAAACAAACCAAACCAATCATTTGGTCGTTTTTTTTTTTTTTATCAGTACTAACATACACATAACCATACACAATTTCAAACGTTTGAGTACCGGTGTAGGGGGTGGGGTAGCTTGAAGTCTTTACACCGGCACTTTGCTTAAAATTCCAATGAATACGCACTTTTCGGCGAGTATTTATTTTTCACTTTATTTATTATAAAGTTTTTAATGTTTTTAAAATGTACTTATGGACGTTTTAAAATCTTTATTAACGCAATATATTTTCATTGTATCCTCCAGAAATGATCAAAGTAATGTAGAATATAAATTAAGTAACACCTTATAACGCCCGTGTAAAAAAAAAGATTACTTGAGTACTGGTACTTTTTTTCTATTTCAATCGCTGGTCTAACTTATTTAGTTTATTAACAAATAAACATTTGTTCTAACATTCATGTCAGCTTTCTTCTTTTAAAAATATAACATTTTGGAGTCCGAAGACGTTGACTTATTGCTATACTGTGGAACCGTTATGTGGTGTCAGCTTTCTTCTTTTAAAAATATAACATTTTGGAGTCCGACAACGTTGACTTATTGCTATACTGCGGAACCGTTATGTGGTGTCAGCTTTCTTCTTTTAAAAATATAACATTTCGGAGTCCGACAACGTTGACTTATTGCTATACTGCGGAACCGTTATGTGGTGTCAGGTTTCTTCTTTTAAAAATATAACATTTTGGAGTCCGACAACGTTGACCTATTGCAAAATTGCGGAACCGTTATGTGGTGTCAGGTTTCTTCTTTTAAAAATATAACATTTTGGAGTCCGACAACGTTGACTTATTGCTATACTGCGGAACCGTTATGTGGTGTTAAACAACTCAGATTAAAATACAAGATCGTGTTCTTGACAATGTGCTACTTTATTAACATGAAATTTGAATCGGCTGTACTTAATTTATAGATGTCAGCACAAAAAGTAGCCAATAAATTTATTAACTCTCAGTTACTTCTCAAACCACTAGAGGGCCAATAAGGTTTTAGAATAATAATGGCTGGAGACGGCTTAAATGGGTAATGAAGAAAAACTTTAATATAAGTTTAACATGACAGCAAATGTA
>NW_013665881.1:87331-91558 GCF_000517525.1 Limulus polyphemus
TATTAGTCTTAAGTGTTCAAAAATTACACAAGATTTTACAATAATATTTGCGCTATTCTTTCAAAAACTAATGTGTTAGATGTAAATTTGTTGACTTATAAAGAGGTTGCCGTTAATATAAAACCTTCCCCCCTCTTGACACTTCATCATTTCATTTCCCTTACTTTATAACAACCTCTTGTCACTTAAAATTATGGCCCGGCATGGCCAGGTAATTAGGGCGCTCGACTCGCAATTGGGGTGGGATAAGCCCTCGGACTTACTTTTGAGCACTCTGGAGCTAATCCCCCCCCCCAAAGAAAAATGTTGCAATGTCTTTGAACGAAAATTTTGAATTTCAGAAACTCAAAAATGCGTTAATGATTCAAAGATACAAATTTTATAGTTTTATAAATTGCTTTTCATTCTTGCCACCCCCCCCCCCCCCAGTGGGACAGCGGTAAGTCTTCGGATTTACAACGCTAAAATCAGGGGTTCGATTCCCTCGATGGACATAGCAGATAGCCCGATATGGCTTTACTATAAGAAAACACACACACACTGTTGACCTCTTATTAAACATTCAACCTTGCGTGGATTTTTAACTTTAAACGTTTACGTCGCTGCTTTCTTTCGTTGAGTTTATATATTTCACATACGGAAAAGCGATCAATCCACAAAAATCTTTGAAAATCACAACAATTCTCCATCTTTTGGTTCATTTCATAGAAGACGTCGTTGATAACGTAATATAATAAAACATGATCATTATAACCTCTAAGTTTCGGCCCGGCATGGCCAGGTGGTTAAGGCACTCGACTCGCAATCAGAGGGACGGGGGTTCGAATCCCTGTCACACCAAACATGCTCGCCCTTTCAGCCGTGGGGGCGTTATAATGTGACGGTCAATCCCACTATTCGTTGGTAAAAGAGTAGCCCAAGAGTTGGCGGTGGGTGGTGATGACTAGCTGCCTTCCCTCTAGTCTTACACTGCTAAATTAGGGACAGCTAGCGCAGATAGCCCTCGTGTAGCTTTGCGCGAAATTCAAAAAACAAACAAGCCTCTGAGTTTCTTCAATTCCCAGCCCCCACCTCCCTAAAGAAAAAAATTTTTTTTCTTTTCTCTGATTGTTTGTAAGACTCAGAAAGAGGTATAGAAAATCCCAACAGTGGATTAAGGAATCAAAGAAAATCCTAGGTAAAATAATAAAAAAGTTTTATATAAAATTAATTTCTCTTTGGTAACAAGAGTGTTCTCAAACCTCTTTTCATTAAATGAGAGAGAGAGAAAAACAAAAGATAAATAGAGAGTCTAACATTTACTACAGAAATTTAGTATCTGATCTGAAATCAGCTTGTTTTTTTTTTTTGCTTTTCAAGTTCCTTTTTTTTTCAAGAAATGGTTATTAGCGACAGCATTTAGAACGAAACAAAACAACGACTGCTTAATCACAACATAAAAAATGACGTCCGAAGAAATTCGCCCCCCAATGGCACAGCGGTATGTCTGCGGACTTACAACGCTAGAAACCGGGTTTCGATACCCGTGGAGGGCAGAGCACAGATAGCCCTTGTGTAGCTTTGTGCGTAATTAAAAACAAACAAACCGAAGAAGTTCATTTCGTATAATCAATTTTGTTTATAAATACTTTAAGTTGTAGTTGTTGTTTTATCATACAGCTAAAAAATGAGACATCTGTGCTCCTGTACACCATGAAAGGCCCGGCATGGCCAGGTGGTTGGGGCACTCGACTCGCAATCTGAAGGTCGCGGGTTCGAATCCCAGTCATACCAAACATGCTCGCCCTTTCAGCCGTGGGGGCGTTATAAGGTGACGGTCAATCCCACTATTCGTTGGTAAAAGAGTAGCCCCAAGAGTTGGCGGTGGGTGGTGATGACTAGCTGCCTTCCCTCTAGTCTTACACTGCTAAATTAGGGACGGCTAGCGCAGATAGCCCTCGTGTAGATTTGCGCGAAATTCAAAAAACAAACAAACAAGTACACCATGAAAAATCGAACCCTGGATTTTAGTAAATTACCGCTGATCCACTCAGGTATTTTATTTGACTCGATGAGTTGATTATTTTTTAGTTGTTGTTTATTGTTTTTGGAATCAAGCACAAAGCTACACAATGGGCTATCTGTGCTCTGCCCACCACGGGTATCGATACCCGGTTTCTAGCGTTGTAAGTCCGCAGACATACCGCTGTGCTACTGTGGGGCTATTTTTTTTAGTAAAATACTGTTTAGCTAGTAGTTAGCTTTTAGAGAATTAACTCTGAACTCTCATGTTACAAGAAATAAAACTTTAAAAAGTTCCGAAGTTAAGTTTTCACACGTGAGTTTCATTGAACATAAATATGAATTGACGTTATGTGCAATGTTTCACGAAGTTAAAATAGCATGTGTTAACCTTCGTTTTCTGTATGTTTGTTTGTTGGTGAAGATATATTTGTTGGATCGCTTTCACATTACAGTTATAAACAGATACATGGGAAACAGTCTTCTCCAATACTGATTGTCAATTAATTAAATATAAATATGGGCATTAGAACGAGGGAATTTAGAAAAAAAAAGCTGATTCATGCTTACACCATTGGATCGGTTTTATGTTGAACAGATGGATTTTAAGACACAAGCTGACGTTAAGACAAATTATAATAGCTCTTACAAACGGAAGTAAAGACAGTTTTTGTTTTTTGTTTTCGTGTTTTTTTATTTAACGCAAAGAGCTATTTGTGCAATGCCCACCACGGGAATCGAAGCCCTATTTTAGCGATATAAGTTTCAGATTTACCGCTACGCCACTGGGAGGCAGTAAAGACAGAAGAACAATTATTTTTTTAAAGAATATGTTGTAAAATTTAGAGATTCGATCGTTTTAGCTTATTTGTTGAGACCAATATTTGAAAATTATATATAAATTATACATTTTTCGTATGTCTGTCACCAGAGGGAGTCGGTATCAGAATTACAGCTTAAGAAATGTGTGTGCATCTTAAAGTTTTTCTCAAATATTCCCATAAAAAATAAAACATTAAATTCAGTAAAATCCTTGATGCATGTGTGTTCATAATGCAGTAGAAAAAAAAAAAGATTCTCGACAATATTTTTATATTCGTCTGTTGTAACACGAGCCAGGCTTAGTTTATTGGTTCGCGTACTAGACTGTGATCTGAGGATCGTAGTTCGCATCCTGTTGTCGCAAATTCGCGTTCCGCACTTTGAGGCTGTAGGAGCGTTATAAGTGTGACCGTCAAATTCCACTATTCGAAAAGCCAAGACGTTGACAAATGAAACAACTCGTAAAAATTCTCTGTAGTTCACGGTCGTTTTATTTAGTTATAATTAGACAAATTAACCATTCAAGACTTTAAAAAATAATGAAAATATATAATACAAGTAAATCATTTCTGATCACTAGGAAACACCATACTAGTTACATTTTATAAACTTAGTATTTATTAGCTCACGCGCATAAAAATAATTGTAATTATAAACAAAAAAACGAAACGATGATTTCAAGGAGTTTTGTTGAGCTAACAGTGATGTCATAGGATCGTAAAATGCCTTTTCTCCTTTTAGAATAATCGAGAGTTATTGAAATGAAGAACGATGATATCATGATAATGTTAATTGTTTTCTTCCTCCAAGCAAGACACATAAAACCACATTACACCGTCAATTACAGAGGTTGAATAGGGTATATTCTAACAACTTTTGGAGCCTCCCAAAGTCGTTACAGACCATGTCGCCACGTCCGATCATAGTCTGTCTGATGATTGTGCATCTTGATAATAGCTCTGCAGTATACTTTCCATTGTAAAAGTTACGTCGTAAGGCTGTCATGTCCAAAACACATCACTTCTCCTTGATTATGTTCCTTAATCCATAACGTGTACGAAACCAACGGTTTTCCAACACCCATTTCAACAGTGCGATAGCATAGAGATCCTTAGGTGCCGCATCCAGTTACTTGACCGAAATATATTCGTATGGATCGGCATGAATACATCTCTGTTTTATTCTCCAGCTGCTTGAGGTATGCGACCATTGGATAGATTTGTCGTGGAACAACTTTTGTACACGTGACTTGTTTCGCTTTTCAAGACTGAGACTTGGGGCACGAGGACGGCTCTTGTCACTGACCGTTACTGATCTGAATATATGAATATTTTACGTCTCAAAGGGCTCTTACATACCTTTCCAGGGCCCGGCATGACCAGGTGGTTAAGGCACTCGACTCGC
>NW_013665881.1:91579-115098 GCF_000517525.1 Limulus polyphemus
AAGAGTAGCCCAAGAGTTGGCGGTGGGTGGTGATGACTAGCTGCCTTCCCTCTAGTCTTACACTGCTAAATTAGGGATGGCTAGCGCAGATAGCCCTAGTGTAGCTTTGCGCGAAATGAAAAAACAAACATACCTTTCTCAAAAGAGAGGTCAAATTTTGATGGCATCAAACAACCCACGCAACTCCAAACAATGTCGAATTTTAGTTCTGATACATTCCGTTCCATCGCAACTTTTTATCGGCTGTTGTTGTTGTCGCATGACTTGCTGATTTGTATATATTCAAAATCGTTTTAATATAACGTATTCAACCCTCTATACAAAATAACGATAAGAGATGAACGACACTTTATTTTCAAGCCGAAAACTGGCCCAGCATAGCCAGGTGGTTAGGGCGCTCGACTCGCAATCTGAGGGTCGCGGGTTCGAATCCCCATCCCACGAGACATGCTCGCCCTTTCAGCCGTGTGGGCGTTATAATACTAGTCCAAGAGTTGGCGGTGGGTGGTGATGACTTGCTGCCTTCCCTCTAGTCTTTCACTATTAAATTAGGAACGCCTACCGCAGATAACCCTCATGTAGCTTTGCGCGACATTCAAACTAAAACTGCTTTGAACTTGCTATTAAACACTGCGTGTAAATTCCATTTTTTACGCCACCAGCACCAAGCTTTACTAGTAAGATTTGTGATAATTCATAAGAGAGAGGTTGGGTAATACTTCTGAGATTTATTTCATGCCATGAACGAGCAAAGTTCGCGTTTTTAATTTCGACAACATTGTAATCCTTTTATAGATATCATTCCTAGGCCTTCCGTGAGTTTAACATTTTAGTTGTAAATTCAAACGAAACACATGCGTTATCTCATTTAGATCAGCTAATATTCCGGTTAATAAAGATTCGACTGTAATACTATCTCTGTCTGCCAACTTTCCCATCTTTATGTAATTACAAATAAAAGCTTTAGAATATCTCTCGCCCGTGTTCCAAATCTTAGCCTTCGCGAAAACCTCATTTAACCGCATATTGATGGATACAACAACGTCCAGGTACTTCACTGTGATGAAAACCGTAATGCCTGTCACGAACCTTGGCTAAAATGGCTTACGAGTCTTAAACCTTTTAATTATTAACTGTTCCTGATCCTCTCATCATGCATTCGCGAGTCTTTACTCACTTTCTGATTAGCTTGTTTCAGGTAATGCTGGTCAAGTCTCTCATTTAATGATTTTGACGTATAATTTCTCGAGGTATACGTGATATTAGGGTTTTACTTATCCGATTCGGATAAATTTGCGTCAAGCCACACAAAAGCTATCTGTGCTTGCATTCCGTAATTGTGAACTGATAGACCAAAGAGGGAATGCAGCAGGTCAACATCCGCCAACTCATGTGTTACTCTTGTCAGAGAGAGAGAATAGTGGAATTTGACAGTCTCTTTTATAACGGCCCCGAGTTACGGAGAGCGATTTTGCGACAACCATATGTGAACCATAAACCCGCGGAATCCCAGTCCGGTATGATAACCACAAGGCTATTCCCGACTCATAGTTCACCACCATACTTATTTTAAAAATAAATCACAATTTGTAGTTGCCCAGTGACACACCGATAAACGTGAGAGCGTATAATGCTAAAATTTGAGGTTCGATGCCCACATCGAACACAATGCATAGAGTTTAATCTGTAACTTTGCACTAAAGCAAATAAATAGATTTTTATATATTCATAGGTGCGATTTACTATACTTACTCGCGTGATATTTGTATTTGCGGCTATTTCGTCTATGGCCAGGTGGTTAAGGTGCTTGACTCGCAATCTGAGGGTCACGGGTTCAAATCCCCGTCCCACCAAACATTCTCGCCCTTTCAACCGTGGGGGCGTTATAATGTGACGGTAAATCACAATATTCGTTGGTAAAAGAGTAGTCCAAAAGATCCCTCTAGTCTATCACTGATAAATTAGGGACGGTTAGCGCAGATAGCTCTCGTGTAGCTTTGTTCGAAATTCAAAAAAATATATATTCTTTCTCTCTCTCTCTCTTTTGTTGTTGTCTTGTTTTTTTTTGTGTTGTTGTTGTTGTTGATATTAGGAAAGAAAAACATATAATAAATTGGTAGTTTTTCTTACTTACATTAAACCTTTGCGGCTACTTTTCAATTATTGTATTAATTTACGCTTGAATATCATTTGGTAAAAGTTTATCAATTTAAGCACCAAAAAAATATAGAATAGAAAGTAAAGATCAAACCGGTAAAAGTTTGGAAGAAACATAAGACTGAAACCTCGACATATTACATCGGAAATTAATTAGAGATAATTACTTGTATGAAAGAGAGAGAACTTTGAAAATGTTATATTTAGAGGCGGGGTTGATACTGGTAGAACTCTTGAACAGTGAAGACTTTTGAACCCTTTGAACGAATCATTTACTGAGGAGGAAGTTACAGAGCACAGATAGCCCATTGTGTAGCTTTGTGCTTAATTACAAACAAACTCATCGGACATGTAGTGAAGACAGTCTTTATATAATCTATTTTGTACAGTCTATCCTCTAACAGACTTGAGAGTTATTTTAAAACCTGAAAATAAGATGAACTATTTTTTTATAATTTAAAGATAATATTTCTGCAGGAAAAACATCTAACGTTGTTTATGAATTAACTTGTCCTAATTGTGAACTTGTGATGTATCTAAGATCTACCACAAGGTGGCTATAAACTGGAATACGAGAGCATCCAAATCGACTAGGAGACAACAAATTAAGTGTAAAAGAGCATGTCAAGTGTAGCTGCAACGTAGAATTAAAAAATGGGCATTTCAGGATTCCGGAATAAAATAACAATGAAAAATATATTTGTATCGAAGAAACTGTATTAATTGAGAGGCTAAGACCTCAAATTAATGGAGTTGGATCATGTATGAAACTTTCGTTAAACCTATGATACATCCGTTCCAAGTGTTTTCATTACAATATATCAAATTCACTATTTCCACAAAAACGTTCACATGATTTAACATTACTTTATAAAAAACATGAGAGAGAACTTCTGTGTTTGGCGTATTTAAAAGCGTAAATCAAACTAATATAACAATTACAAAAATTGTAATCAATTAGAGGAATATTGTTGCTCGCGTCATCTAGTGGATAAAAATGCTATTATGAAACAAATATTAACCAAGAGAAAAATGTAAAAGTTCTGCTATATATTTCACTTAATAGAAAGCCTGAAAAGTTTGTACATGTGAATGGATTTCATCTACGGTAAGCCATTCGTTTAGAAAAACAAAGCATAATATGTGTGTTACTGTACATAGTTGGAGTAAAAGGTTCATATAGAGTTTAATAGCAGAGTTATTTTATGTTGTTCGAGATACTTTATGAGTTTTATATATTAATTATTCGAAACTATATCTAGATTAACATTAAAAATAACATTAAAAATTAACATGAAATTATTGTACTTAATAAGAGTTTGGGATTTTTGTTATTAATATGAGCTTATTTTTACAACTGCTAAGCTAGTTATTGCCTAGAATCTTTTTGTGTTAAACGATACCTTTTAATAATAAGTATGATTAGAAATTTGTTTTCACTCAAAAAAGGGGAATTCGGTAAGGAGAAACGTACTAGTTTAAATAAGGACTTGAACCGTTACTTAAACGTGGGAAAGCTTGCGCCACTGAACATACAAAATACAGGCAACCTAGTGTTCATAGCATGTATATCAGTGTTAGCATTTTTTTCTGCTATGCCTTAGGTCAAAATATCATGCTTTGCAGAAAGGAATTAAGATACTTTGAAAGAACGATGGCAGTAGGAAGCCGTCTGGCACGTGGGTATATAACAATCACCACAAATATTGCTATTGTGTCGACAGTAAAAATATTTAAAATTATGTCATTATGGACCTAATAAAACCTCAAGTTCAAAGTGCAACAGAGACAGGAAGATCATCATGTATGAGCAATGAAAATATGTTCAGAATTCAGCCTTGGACAAAGCATCTAGTACAAGAAAATAACTGGATGACAGGAGCTCAATCATCTGGGATACCACAATAAAGTATCTATACACAAGCAATTCATCATTCTGGACGTTTCCACATACAACAGTGCAATTACTATAACCTGTGACTAGAGATAAATGACCAAAAGCATATGGTCAGACAAGTCAACACTAACTCTTTTTATATTAAAAAGCTCAATTGGTTCGAATTGGAATGTTTGCAGATGGTTTCATTATTAGGTGAATCATATTTTCTACTGTATATTTTGTTACCCACTATAATGATCAAATTAAACTTATGAAGCCGTATTTTCAACTAGGTGGCGTGGGCATGTCTTCTTTAAACATACTTTTTTAAAGCTCATAATAATTTAAGCCTACTAGATTCTAGTCGCGTTTTTAATTATTACCCATTTGAATTGTCCCTAACTTAGACTCTCTTTTATCTCTGAAAAACATTAACTCTCTAACACTCATTCCCATCTAACATAAATATTTTATTTGTCAGATTTTATTGACATCCTTCCTTAATAAATATTTAACCCTAAAATCGAGAGTCGATCGTATGTGCTTTTGTGCCAACTTTTAACTAGGTAAAATCTGCTAGATCAATTTCTTATAAATCTTTAATATAAGTTTATGGTTCAATTGCTTCAACTTCGATCAAAAAGAAACCCATTGTATCTGCATCTACAATGTTTGCATTTCATGAAAACACCACACCTTTCAACCTTGGACTTGCAACTGAGACCAAGGTAAACATCTTTCGCACATTCTCCCATTGAATATTGATTAGTTTAGCTGATTGAAAATTGTAAGTAAGATATTTAGCAAGAAGTCTTGTTTATTTTTTATCTCAAAGCTACACAATAAGCTATCTGTGCTTTGTCCACTGCAGATTGTTGAACCCCAGATTTTAGCGTAGTAAGTCTGTGAACTTACTGATGACTCACCAAGGGACTGCAAAAGGCAGTGGAATTTCACCAAAATAGCGATTCAAACGGTGGAAAAACTTATTTTCAAAAAAATAAAAAAAAAGTTTCCCTGCAAGAGATGAACCGTTTAATCCAAAAGTTTTTATTCCAAATTATCGTTGAAAGGAAGTTTTAGTAATTTTTACCGGTCTGCTGGATACTGTGATGACAAAAATAGTCACTAACTTCTGTACTGTCAATTCCAAATTTTAAGGTTTAGAAATAGACAGTCTTTATCAATTATGACAAATGTCAGCTAAAAACAGTGTCTTTTTAAACTCGGCTCAATAAACCAAAATATCTTTGTAAAATGCTTATATTTATATAGATCTTAACTGATTTGAAATTATATGCAAGCGAAAAAATACGTAAATATAATGAAAAGTAGATTATTGTATTATGAAAGCGGTTATAGTGCAAGAGTAAATAGATCATGACAGCCATAAACATATTTGTTTTAATATACAAAGATATTAAGTAATATCATTGGTTGATGTGTGAAGTAGATTTTTTTTAACTAAATAAGAATTGCGACTCAACAGTGACACAATAATCCATGTTTATGTATTAACTATTATGAATTTAAAACAAAGCCTAAAGGCAAATTCCAACATTGGGTTAGAGCGTATCTTGAAAAGCATAGCAGTCTACATGTCAGTTATTTATTACAACAGAAGTTTTACGTGGATTAGCTGTCACCAGGTTATAGTTTTCATTTCTTCATTAAATTTGTCTCCTAGCATATTATTAATTTACTAATTGAAATATAGTCCTGTTTGCTAAAGTTAAGCTTGGGGCAAACATGAAATAATCTTTTAAAATGTTAAAACTTTTGTTTTCGCCTTTTTTTTTTCTTTCTGTCTGTTGACATTTACCTACACTTTTAACACAACCAGAGTTTCTTGTAGATCTTCAGCATTCGATTCAACATTCAAGAAAACAACAACAACAAAAATAAACTTTTCTCTACAATAATAAACATCAAATTGATAGAAAACTTTCCAACGACTCGCGAATTGTTTTGTTAAGTTGCAAATGTTAACACCAGGGAGCCGAAAGCGAAAGTTAGGGTAGTTGTTAAGTGTTACTGTTTTTTCAGTTGGTGTACATGTGAATAGTTTGATGTGACAAAACCAGTTAAATATTTTAACGTTCAACTAAATCAATTTAAATAGGTTACTTCGGAAAATTCATTAGGAAGATTTGTTGATGAAGATTCATCGTATCTGTTACCATTCTAGCAGTGACGTGCTCTCAATCTTCAACCATAAGTTTAAATTACGGTAACTTTCATTTTCAAAGACTCGACAACCAGTTCTACGGGTTAACAAGTAGGTGTACCTTGATTAATCGAAACATATTTTGAAGCATCTGATTTGTGTAAGTCAGTGTTTCTCAACCACTGTTCTGTCATAACAACTTGTCAGTATGTGAGATTTCACGGAAACTAACAAACAAAAAGTGATAGAATATTCATATGTAA
Organism: Limulus polyphemus; assembly: GCF_000517525.1. NCBI lineage: Eukaryota > Metazoa > Arthropoda > Merostomata > Xiphosura > Limulidae > Limulus > Limulus polyphemus. Next base: position 98,046 of record NW_013665881.1, read on the forward strand.
ATCGTGATGTTTTTTCTCTCTATTTGCATTTTACTTGTTTTATTGGTCCGCGACATTTTGAGGAAGCAGCGAGTTTATCCCGGATGCCATATGATAAAAGTCGAGAAACGCTGGTTTAAATAATTAAAGTTGGAAGTAATAGTGATACTAATAATATGTTGTTACACTTACAAATACGCTTTATTATGAATGGAGTTTGGATTTATTACACAATTTTTCAGCTGGTAAAACTGTACTATAGTCTGGCCATATCTCCTTTTTTGTATTGTTTCATGGTTTTAATATCATTATCAGGCTAGTGTCAACTTTGAATCAAGTTAGATGATCATTGTGATTGTAAGCAACAGTAGGTGTGATTGTGGCCATTGCCATATTATTAAACGTGCTATTATAGCAGATTGTAATTCTTTACTAACAAACACTTAAATAAAAGCCACATTTAATTTTAAACCGTGTGTTTAGCACATTGATTAATTGACTGCCGTTATTGCTTTCTACTAGGTCTATATGAAGAAGACCCAGACCGCCATGGATAAAAGGCATTGTCAATCTTATTTTGAAATACTTTTCCTCATTTTATCACTATCACTTATCCCTTAGTCTCAGTTAAAGCTGCTGATTGTAAAATATACTTCAGTTAATACATTACATGCTATATACTGTAATCTAACCTATGTTCATATGTTATTTCCAAGTGAAAACAAAGGGCTATTTGACCCAGTTTTACTGTTCTATTTCTACTACCACATTGCTATGTAGCAAAAGAATAGCTGCCAGTTTTTGACAAAAAAAAACACTTATGTTTAATTTGCAAAGCAAAAAACAATAAAAATCTCTGTAGCTTGAAGATATCCAAAATTTTATAATGAAAATAAGTGAGTATGATATTCTTAAGATAAAATGAACAACTGAAATGTGTATACTGTGTAACAGAAGTGTGCACAAAGCCATGTGGAAATGCATGTTGTGTTTGTAGATTGTGATGATCAGCAGATTAAAAAAAGTATGATAACTATAATGATAATGATCGTAACGAACATAAGCTTCACTGCAATATGAGCTTCAGATGCTGGTTGGCTGACTTGTGTACCTGCTATATTATTGAGATTTAGGTTTAGAGTTCAGTAACTGAACATATTGTGATGAATAAGGTCAACTGGTCCTATCCAATTAGATTCACGGTATGGCTCATAAGTTTATCCGATTCATATATGACCTTTAGAGTCGGTATATTGTAACCTAAGTGCTCACTATATTTCCTGTCCCTCAAATGAACACATCTACTTAATACTTGAGGGACAACAAGGTGCCCCTTGGCTCATTGTGGCTGACTTGGTCATTTCACCAAACCTCCATCTGCCTATATTCAGCCATCACTCCCCAGAGTGTGTAGTTTCTTTAATGTATGTAATTTATTTATTTTTTCATCAGTTGTTGATTGCCCATCTTGTTTTCATTAAGTAAACCTATGTTAAAGGAAAACCAATATTAGAATGGGAGTTGAGCCTTTAAAAATTAAGATTGGAGAATTCATGTTGGTGGTTATGAAATGGTTGAACATCTAAATGCTTTTTATTATCAGTTTTAACAAGGAAAGATGGATAACCCTCTTGAAGTTAGGATTAAGTACAATGGAAAACTGAAGGAAGATATAGTACCAGGACCAGATATTTGTTCTAGGATAATGCAGAAAATAAAAGAGCAGATTTATGAGCTACTAACCTTGATTTTTAATGAATACATTATAAATAGTGATGTGCCAAAAGATTGGAGATTAGCCTGCATCACTCAATATTTATAAGGAGAAAATGCAAAGTGTTGAAATACTTACCATAATTGTACTTCAGCGGTTGGGAAATTATTAGAGCTTGTAATTAAAGAGATTCTAGGAGAAAGGCAAGGTTCATATCATGTCGGCATAGAATTTGAAAGAGAGAGAGAGTCTTATCTTTAAAATTTTCTTTTATAAGGTAACACATGAAGAGTAATTTAAGAATGATTGCAGTTGTTGGAGAAGAGATAGGCTAGTTAAATGAATTGAGAATTGGTTTGGTTGTAGAAGGCAAAAAGTTGTTATAAGTGGGATGAAATCACAGTACACTTGTGTTACAAGTGAAATATCTCGGGGGGTTCTATATTAGATTACTTGCTATTTCTCATTAATGACATTATAAAGGAATAACAAGCAAATTGGTTTAATGTCCAAATAATATTACATTAATGGGTGTTTCAAATTTTAAGTAGTGAAAGTTTCCCAGAGATATTTGGAGTGTTTGGTTTGCTGAGCTGATACTTGGCAGATGCATTTAAATGTTATTAAACATATTGGTTATCATAACAATAATTATTTTTATAGCCTTGCTGAAGAAGATTTAAACAGAATTGATAAGGAAAAAGATCTGGACATAACTCTTACAAAATATAATGACTTCTAGGCTGTGTGTATAAGCTATTCATAAAGCAAGCAGGATTTTAGGTTGTACGTGTATACATAGAAAATATTGAGTACAAGTAGGTCATCAGTTCACCCTATAAGGACTGGTTTGGCCTCATTTGATATATTGTGTTCAAATTTGGTCAATTTATCTAAGAAAAGGTGTTAAGTTGTTGGCAAAGGTTCAGAGAAAAGGTGATGTCATGATAATTCAAAATTGAGAGGGACAGTCATATAGAGATATGTTGAAATCTGTTGACATGAAGAGGAGTTTGGGAACACATGATTCAGGTGTTTAAGATTGTTAGAAGCTTAGAATGCATAAATCTAGATAATGATTTCAGAAAAGTTATGGACACTAAAAGTAGAGGACAGAAATTTATGATATAGAAAACTTAGAAACAACCACAGTTCAGGCACTGTTACTTTTCTAATAGATTACTCAACCTATGGAATACTTTTTCAAGTGTTTAGAAACTGAATCATTGAAAGAGTCTTAAGAGGAAATTGGAAGAGTATTTCGGAGATCACAGTTGGATATAAGAAAAGAAGATTTTTTTAATGTAGTTTAGGGCACTGGGAGAAAATGAAATAGCCTAAATGGGCCAAGTGGTCTCATTGTATCTTTTGTAAATAAAATGAAAGTACCATGTGGGTCAAAGAAATTGACATTCTTTTATATTATTGATGCAACCAAACTTTCTCAAGACAAACAGCTAAGATTATATTGTTTCACTAGTTCAGCTTGACATTTAATTGGAATCTCTACAGTGAATCTAATACAAATATGTAGAGACATGTTTGCCTCTTATGAGCAATATAGTGTATTAGTGACATCCTGTCTTTGAGGACTTGCTTAAAAGACACCATTTTAAATTTGATCATCAAAATAATAATACTAGAATTTTCAGAGGTATATAAAATCACAACAATAACTGTAAAATTACCTAATAACCTATGTGCACTTGAAAGGCAGTAACTCGGGTGCATTTAAAGTTAGCCAAGGTACACTTTGTAAGATAGACATTTCTGGTAGTATTTTTCACATAAAATAATAAGCAGTTACTAAACTGTCAATTTCTTTAAAGATCTTGTTGCTAGAAAAAATTCTTACAAAGCTTGGAAAATTCTTTGTGACTAAAGCTCCTTGAACAAATGAGATTTATCCCAAACCTTGGAGATTGCTTGGAAAAAGAGTTAATTGAGGCTTTTAACTTTTATTTTCAAAGCTCTGTTGATGCTGGGGAAAATTGCAATGATTGAAAGAATTTTAGTATTATTCTTTGTTTTGTTTAAAAAAAGAGCACTAGAGAAGATTCTGGAAACTACAGACCAAGGAATTTGTCTTTTTGTTGTTTAGAATGTTTTGGGATCTGTTGTCAGAAGTCATTTAGAAAAGCAGTTGAAATATTGTCATTTCAATAGTAAATTAGTTAAAAAGAGTTTTGCTTACCATTGTGATGAAGTTTTTTTATGGAATCTCTTGGCTATTGTTTATAACATACCTTGGTTTCATTTATTTAGAACTTTGAATTTAAGAACAATAAAGTTATTGTAACCTTGTATTAGACCGAAGAGGAACCAGAGTATTCTGTGCAGTTATGGTCCCTTACTGCTAGAAAGATAACATGTTAGAAAAACTGATGGTCTAGTTCTTAAAATGATAATTAGTGTACATCTCTAAGTTCTCAGGAGAGACTTAGACTTGTTTTTCTCTAAAGCACAGAAGAACTAGAGAGGAGGGCTCAAGCATGTCTACCAAAGGTTTTGCATCCCATTCGAGAACTCTGCCCCCTAGTTGAGATATCAGGATTTAGTGTTTTAAGATTTTATACATTTTACTAAATTGTGACTCCCACTGATATGAAAGTGTTAATTGTGTGAGAAAAACAAGGTAGTCATGCTATGGAACTTCAGACTGAGGGGTGTGTTTAATAGTAGTTGAAATAGCCCAAGATAAATCTGACTTTCTTTATTATTAATAAGAATAAATAAACATTTCTTAAATGCAAAAAAGCCTATTTCTTTTGTATTTAATAACACTTGCTCCCACCTGACTGCAATGAAAAATTCCAGCATTGCCACTGGGAGGACTTCATTCTGGTCTTGGAAATTGTTAAGACTTGTCTCAAGACTGTAACAAAGAAAACTGTGTAGAATATGTATCAAAGAATTTAGCTAATAGGCTTAAGATATCACTTATAAACAGAATGTTATTATAGTTAAATAAAACCTATTTAAAGTTGTAGTCATCAGTTTCGGGCTTATACAAAGCATCATTACTCCTTGTGGAAAAAAATAATGTCTTGTTATGTTCTCCATTGTTTATTGTCAGAGATAAGATATAAGAACATTTATTTTTTTTAATGTGTAGGTATTTATAAAATATTAGAATGAGAAAAAACAGCAACTTTACTATACAATCTTTTGTATTTCAGTTCATTTCAATTAACAACATGTATCACATCATCTGGTAGTCCGTTTCATATGTTTCTTAATTCAACGGAGAAACAAATTTGTCTAAATTCCTTATTTACTTCCAGCCTTTTTGTCACACCATTCAGATGCACATATACAGGGTGATTTAAAAAAGTGTTTACTCTTATATGGGATTTTCTGTTACTTTGCCCATATTGTTCGTAACTATATGAACAGGATTTTTCCAAGGAGGTGGCCTGCCCATTCACCAGATTTAACACTATGTGATTTTTGGCTGTGGGGTATGGATAAAAAAAACGTGTGTATGCCACATTATCTCTGAGAAAGGATTACAGAAGTCATGCAATCAGTACCACCTGGGATATGCTCTAGAGCTGTGGATGCAACATTTGACCACTTTCAGACATGCATAGATATTTGTAGAGAGCAACTTGAGACTGTATGAAAAAAAGGAAATAAGAAATATAAACCCATACAAGTGTTAACATTTTTTGGGAATCACCCTGTACTGTGGGTCCCATATGTCTTTAAACCGTAAACTTGTTCAATTTATATATGTGTGTGTAGTGTTTTTGTACTTATTTGTGTATTTAGAAATATTGTCATTGATACAAGTTGGAGTTGTGGTATATTCAGTTAAAGCTGAGTTAACCCTTGAACTATCAGATACATCCACTAAATAACTGAATATTTGGTCAACATATCAATCACAAAGTGCTGCTAAGTCTCATATTAACTGAGTTATGATGTTAAAAGAAATAATGAGACCGAACACAAAGTGAACCGTCTTTTTTCTCTTTTTTTTTTTAACTAAACCCAAACAAAGTGTTTTTAATTGCTTCTCATTACTCTGGATTGTTGCATTTACTGGATTTTCTCAGTTGATTCTCCTTCAAGATCTGGTTCTAGGCCATCTGTATCCAATGTTTGTTAGTTCACAAGAAATGTTGCATTTACCCAGAGCAACTAGTGCCACCCAAGTGATTGGTCATTCTTGTTTTAAAAAATAAATGAGGCTATGACATCTAGATATAATAACCTAAATGACCACTGAAGGACACTGCGGTCGACGACCTTGCAATATTGCAGCAATATTTACCACGAACAGATCAGTCAGGCAGCCAGAAATAAATCAACGGCTTGGTAAACCCCATATTATATGAAACGTGTACATGTACAGAACAAAGAATATGCTCAAAATAAATATTATAATGTAACAAGAATAAAGAAATGCTTGTTATTTTCACATTCCGCCTCATAAGTCAGCATTTGGTAGGTTATTAATTACATTTAGAAAGTACAGACTGATTTCATGTCCTTCAGTTTTTGTCTCTAAATTTGCAAGTCGAACTGCTGATTAAAATATTTTAATGAATTCATTAATAATTAAAACATTTGTTAAAGTCAATCAAGCACATGTTAAATGTTTTGACACTGAATTAACATTAAAGGGTGTAAGGAACATTAAGGTCTATTCAAAGTGTAAATGATACTGATCCACGTATTGTGCATGGTCATAACATGGTATAGTGTTAGTGTGTTCAATGAGTGTGTAGTTAAACATAAGTCACACACACAGTTATCAGTTCACCTTCATGTGAAATCAAAATGTGAGGTAAACATTATACATGATCCTGCGTATTGTCATATTTGTAGAAACTGACTTAATGTTAAACACCATAAAATGTACATTATTAAAAAAATAAACACCGTATTTAGTTTAATTAAATTAAATTATTTAATCAACACACCTTCACAGTTTTCAATTTATAGACAGATTTTTTTTTTTCTAGATTATTCAAATTTCACAGAACTATTCTGTGAAAGTGTAGAACCACTGTCATTTGTGTAATGGTTAACTCTTCATTGTGTCTTAACTTGAATATCAAAGACACTGTATAACTTACTGTAACAGAACTATTCTATGAAAGTGTAGAACCACTGTCATTCGTGTAATGGTTTACTCTTCATTGTGTCTTAACTTGAATATCAAAGACACTGTATAACTTACTGTAACAGAACTATTGTGTGAAAGTGTAGAACCACTGTCATTTATGTAATGGTTCACTCTTCATTGTGTCTTAACTTGTATATCAAAGACACTGTATTACTTACTGTAACAGAACTATTCTGTGAAAGTGTAGAACCACTGTCATTTGTGTAATGGTTAACTCTTCATTGAATCTTAACTTGAATATCAAGGACATTGTATAACTTACTGTAACAAAATCACTAGCTTTTGTACATGCTAATGAAGTGCATATAAATTTTTAGGTATTTTTTTTTATACAATACATGCAGTATTTTACAAAATCTTCCAAAATACTGGAAAGAGAAGGGTGGATATTCAAAATGATATTATAAATTCTTAACTAAAACTAAAGAAACATTTGTAAGGTCAATCGTGTTTATTGATACTTGTGTTAGAAGAAATCCGTGTCATTTTTAAACCTAATATCCAAGTTTTTAGCATTGTATTAAGTATTAGTTATGTAAGTTTTCTTATTCTGTTAATCAAGGAAATTATATTATTATCTTTTACTACTAACCAATTTGAAACAGTAAATCTTGGAACCACTTCTTAGCATTGTAATATTTTATATTACAGGAGATGGATCAAAATACACGTTCAGAGGATGGAAGTCAAATAGGACTGGAAATTGTTGACACACCTACGTCAAATTATACGTTATCTCAGGCATTGGAAAAGAAAGCAGAAGAAGAACTCATGGAGAAACCTGAATGGAGAGCTCGTGATATCCAAGCTCTCAGAGAGATGTTGCAGGGTACATTTTTTTCTTTGTGTGATATCAATATGTGTAAATTTTTTATCTTTTTTTTGTATGCTGTACCAGTCTAACTGCAGAAGAATAAATGGTTTAGTAAGTTTCATCTTTGTTATATTTTGAACATTTAGGAGCAAATAAAATTTTCTGAAGGTGAGTTAATAACATTGTTAGGTTATAAAATAACTAAATGATGGAGTTTTGTTGGACTTTTGTATTTCTAATTTTCTTGTAAAGCCTTTTAGCATGGCAATAACACAGTACATCCATCTAAATAATTTTTAAATATTGAAAAGTTAAACTTTTGCTTGCTTTTAACTTTATGTGCCAATTATGAGGATATGTGTAACAGTGTATAAAAAGTGCCTCATTAGGACTTGTTTAAATAAACTTCAATGATACAATGTAGTTCTTCCTGTCATCGTTTTTAAGGTTTTTCTTCCTTGTATTTGATCATCTCACTCTTAGTTTCATCTTCTACTTTTTTTCCTCTGGTATCGGTTTCAGCATTACCCATATCAAGAATATTTAACTGCATTTTCTTTATAATTGAGACCATTATTTGCTTATTACCTTGTGCAGACTTCTCCACATTATCTTATGAATTTCATTTTATAGGGTTATGCTTATTCTTATTCTCAAGCCTACCGATTGTTTCTTTTTTTGTACAAAGTTCTGAAATAACTTCAGTTCTTGAATGCACCTTATTAATACAGGGCTTATAATCTCAATGCCATTACTTTGATAATCGGTTCTGAAATAACTTCAGTTCTTGAATGCACCTTATTAATACAGTGCTTATAATCTCAATGCCATTACTTTGATAATCGGTTCTGAAATAACTTCAGTTCTTGAATGCACCTTATTAATACAGTACTTATAATCTCAATGCCATTACTTTGGTAATCGGTTGCAGCTTAACCATTGGACTGAACTTGTAATGGAGAAGGAATGTGAACTATAATTATAAATTTACAATGTATACCTTCAGAAGCTTTTAGTCAAATGTACAAGTCTGTTGTAAACAAAAAATCAAATATGTTGCAAACGTATTTATATTTAAGAAATATCTGTGAATTGTCGACATCAATCTGACTCAGACTCTGACAGTTTGCATTTTGCATAACCTCCAGATCCTCCAAAATGGAAATCTATAGTTTCTTCAGTATCCCTGTACACTGTATCTGATATCTACTCTCCTCTACCATGAACTATAGTGTATCTCAGTATCCCTGTACACTGTATCTGATATCTACTCTCCTCTACCATGATCTATAGTGTATCTCGGTATCCCTGTACACTGTATTTGGTATTTACTCATCTCCACCATGAACTGTAATATATCTCGGTATCCCTGTACACTGTATATGATATCTACTCTCCTCTACCATGAACTATAGTGTATCTCAGTATCCCTGTACACTGTATTTGGTATCTACTCTCCTCTAACATGAACTGTAATATATCTCGGTATCCCTGTACACTGTATCTGATATCTACTCCCCTCTACCATGAACTATAGTGTATCTCGGTATCTCTGTACACTGTATTTGGTATTTACTCGCCTCCACCATGAACTGTCACTAAGTCAGCAATTTAGAGTAAAATTAATAACTGTTATCTCTGATAGGAAATACATAATCCACATTAAATGGCAATCTGTAAAAGGTCATGGGATGATGACGTGCACTTTGACCCCTACCCATGCACATAGGGTTAATGTTTTGGACATATTTACTTCTATTATGTATCTTTTACATTGACAAGTCATACGTATGAAATGTTCTCTTTAATCTATCTTTGAACTAGACAAGTTACAAACTCCTCTGAGCACTCATTTTCTGTCCATAAGCAGTGTTGGTTTTCATGATTTTTAAAAGCCATACCTCTCTAAAAGCTGAACAGCATTTTTCTTGAGCAACTGCTGGCACCTGTACTCCTGCCTTATGTTTGTACATGGTATTGTTCAAATGGTAGGCCCATGTCTTCCACACAGAACTATTACTAATTGACTATTTTGTGAGCGTCCTGTTCGTTTCGATACTAGTAGATACTACAAGAGCTGTATTTATATATGTGGGATCATATATGTAATCAAAAGATTTCATATACATGTATCAGTGTATGAACTATATGATTGTAAACCGTTATTAACTGTATATCTGTGTTTATCTTTATATGTACAAGTACTCTTTAAATTTCAATTTTATCTTTATATGTACAAGTACTCTTTAAATTTCAATTTTATATGAATTCCATGAAACTGTATCATAACCTTTGTACCTAAGGTTCAAGTTTTGAGAAGGACACATCTTCAATGATTCAACATGCATCTCCATTTTAGTTATTGAATTTTACATAGCTTGAATGTTGGGACTATGAAATTCAACAAATTATGCTGACATTATTAAGACAGTAGTTCAGTTGTTATTGTTTTTTAAGTGTTTCGAGAAAACTGTTTTAGAGATTTGAATGTGACATTTTATTATCTGTTTGTTAACTGTTACATTTTTTTAAATTGTCACTAAAAATTTTCTTATTTTTTGTTATTTTAAGATGAACCCAATTTGATTGTGCCATCAGATGATGCCTTTCTGATTCGATTTCTAAGAGCTCGAAAGTTTGATTATGACCGTGCCTTCAGACTTATAAAACAGTATTATACATTACGTGCCAACAATCCTGAGCTTTTCAAAGATTTTGTGCCTTCTGCCCTGAAAGATGTGTTTAGTGCTAACATTGAAGGATTTCTACAACACCGTGATCCCGAGGGTCATGCCATCTTTGTAATCAGAGGAGGTAAAAAGTATTTATGTATTGTAGTTTGAAACATTTACAAAAATGTATACATTTTCTTATACGAAATACCAGCCACGATATGTTCATGATGTCAGAAAAACACGTAGGTTTAAGAAGTTTGGATACAAGATAATAAAAACCCTATAACCCAAGAATTCCCAGTTTGCCCTTGAAAAAAAAAAAGGTCTACCTTTCGAAAGCTCAGCCACAATATGTTGTTATTATTATTAAAAGTCTAAATTTTGTGAGTTCAGTAGCCAAATGTCTCAGAGTTTTTAAATGTGATTAAAAATGGATTTGATATCTATTTACTATTTCAGAAATTCTGTGATTTTTTTTTAAAGGTTATTAACCTATATATGATTTTAGTGCATGTGGCCAACAAATGAAAGTTTAGTAGTTGCACAAAAACTTCTAGATGATATGATGTGTGTGTAATGTAGTAAGACTTGAGAGGTAAAGGTCTTATTTCATATTCACTTATTTCAAAGTTAACCTGACAATCTATGAAATTTGTTATTCCAAGCTTTAAGATAAGAGATGTTCTTTTTCTACTAGGTGTTTGGGATCCAACAAAGCACTCGGCAAATGAAGTCTATAGGGCTAACCTTTTGTGTCTTGAAAAGGCAATTGAAGATCCTGCCACTCAAATCAATGGTATCATTGCACTGCTTGACCTCAAAGAGTTTAGTTTTTATCACATCAGGCAGATGAGTCCAGCACATTGTCGAAGAATGGTGCTTCTAATACAGGTAGCGTAATCAAACATAAAAATACACAGACATCTGCTCTTGACAGACACTGAATTAGGTTGTAGTACATGGTGCTTCTAATACAGGTAACATAATGAAAATACACAAACATTTGCTCTTGACAGACTTCTTTGAACTAGGTTGTAGTACATGATGCTTTTAATACAGGCAGTATAATAAAACATGAAAATACACAAACATTTGCTCTTGACAGACTTCTTTGAACTAGGTTGTAGTACATGATGCTTCTAACACAGGTAGCATAATAAAACATGAAAATACACAAACATTTGCTCTTGACAGACTTCTTTGAACTAGGTTGTAGTACATGATGCTTCTAACACAGGTAGCATAATAAAAAATGAAAATACACAAACATCTGCTCTTGACAGACTTCTTTGAACTAGGTTGTAGTACATGATGCTTCTAATACAGGTAGTATAATAAAATGTGAAAATACACAAACATTTGCTCTTGACTGACTTCTTTAAATTATATTGTAGTACGTTTTTTATTTGTCTTTAAATACATCTAAATGAAAATATTGAAAACTTGACTTTTTTAATTAATACCATATCAATAACATCAGCTAAATTATAGGTTGGTATTTGTAGATTATGAAGTGCTCTCATACAAAATATAGAGCAATAAAGAAGTTAGTAGAGATATAATTATCTCTCTATTAGTAAATATTAAATGTACATAGCTCGTACATGACTGACTTGATTGTAGTATGGAAAGTTAAATAAACATACTGAACCTAATCTTCTAAAACTCACTAGTATAAATCTTCACAGTATGTCTTATTTGGTTGTCTTAGATAGGTGTATTTACACCTGAAGCACCTAAATCAACTTCAGGTTTCAAGGTTTGTTTATTATGTATTTTCTACATGCGTTTTTTTTTTGTACGATGTTAGGTTGTGCATACCTTTAATCTTTCTTTATCTGAGCCAATCTACAAAACTCTTCTGTTTGGTTTAATGGAAAAAAAAATTAGTCCTAAATAATTTGATTATAATTATTGTATAGAATGTTTACTGTATGGAAGTACTAAACAGAATTGTTTATTTTGTAAAAAACAGTGACATCTCAGCTGCTGGCGTTGGTTACATTTCCTTGTTGATGCCGTGTTCATTTGCAATTTATTGAAGTTTACCACATTTTTAAAAAGGCTTAAGGCACAACTCTCATGCTGTACAGGAATTATTTTATACAACACATGCAATATTGTTTTAGTATTCACATTGATGTAGAGTATAATAAATGAATGGTGTGTTTTGAGGTGAAGCATCTTTGTAGGAGGAAGTCTTTGAAGGTAAGACATCCTTTGCTGCCATCCCGTTGGCTCAGTAGTAAGTTTGCAGGCTTATGACTACAAATCAGGATTTGATTCCTGTGATAGGCACAGCATAAATAGTCCATTGTGTTGCTTTGTGTTTAGCAACAAAACATACTAACTAACTGTAAAAGCAAAAACCTTATTTCAGAAAACACTTTTTAGTAAATCCTGCAACTCTTAAAGATATAAATATTTTAAGGATTGCTTTTTAACACGACCAGTAACTAAACTTTTTGTAAATAGGATTTAAATCAAGTTTTGAGTTTACCTTTTTAGTGTAAGAACATAGAATACCTGTCTTGTTTTGTGAATATGTAAATAAGTGGGCCTACTTCTTTAATTTACAGTAACTCACTTAACAATAATTAGTTAGATTAGAAAGAATAACTTATTTTATATAAAATATGTACAATTAATAATCTACGTACTTTGTTTCTATGAACTGAAGAACTGTTTCCCGGGTCGGTTTAAAGGGATCCACATAATCAATGAACCAGCGGTGTTTGATATCTTGTTTGCACTGGTGAAACCTTTTCTTAGTGAAAAGCTGAAAAACAGGGTATGTGATTTTTTTCTTCAGAAATACCACTACAATTTGGGCATGACTGTCATAGCTACACTGTACTTAGTAAGTAATAATATATCCATCTAGTTTCAATGATAGCTGTTGATCAGTAGAATAAGGCAGTATACGAGCAAAAGCACTCTTTAGTACCGAAGCTGTTAGCTAGCAAAATAAACCTTGTTTATTTTAGGTATTTTCTCTAGAATTTTTAATTGCAACGAATTGATCAGGGGTGTTACAAAAAGATTACTTTTAAAACTTTCTCTGAGTAATGATTTCAAGAAGGAAGATGTAATAGATAAAGATTTATATGGTTGAATTTTTCCTTTTTTTTTTGGTACAGAACACTTTTTGTATCATTTTCATTTATACAGCTATAATTGTTTGTCAGAGGACACAAAACAATTTTTTTTTTATTTACTCCATTAGCATTAAAATTTAACTGTTGTGTCTTCTTCAAAGACCCAAGATTTGTATGGCATCAAAGACATATCTTTTGTAATTGTTGGCAATGAATCATTGTTTTAGCCTATTTGCATTTCTGTTAATTGAATAAGTTTTTCTTTCCTTGAAACATAAAACAATTCCTAGCAGTAATTTAATAAGTTTAAATTGTTCTCAAAACAAGATATGGTTAGTATATTATATATGTGCAAGCATGATACCATTAGTGAATACTGACATTTATATATGAAAAAATAAAAATGCATAATAGTGAGATTTGAGATGTATCATTGTATATATCGTCTCGAGTATAAATACAATCCGTGAACAAAAAAAACTGAAACTTTTAATTTACCTTTACTGCAGTGCATGAGCAAGATTAAATTTTTCACTAATCAATTCTCTTTTTTTTTTCAAAATTTCTATCACTTAGGTGCTTTCTGGGATAACAAAGTACCTGTGCAATTCAGTTTGGGTGGCAAAAATAAATGGAACTCTGTTTGTTTGAAACAGCTGATACAGTAGTCATCAACATATATGTGACTAAATAAAACTACATAAATATATATATATACGTTTACTATCATCTCGTTTCATTCTTAAATAACATACCTTAACAGGTTCCCACTCATTTGGAAAAAATTCCCCTAGCAGTTTTCTTCCAGCACTAAATTAACACTGACACTTTTTGACAATTCTGTTTGTTGCTAGACTTCCACTGATAAAGTATAAACTTGAACTGGGTACTTGTCTGTGTTGTTTTAAGGCTTCATTCTAATAACTCAGTTACTTAAAACCTCACAATGACTTAAAACAACTTTTCATCAGTCTGGTGAGATGGATACCAAGTCTTTTAGTCTGGTGAGTAAAAGATAGAAAAATATCATACACGTATAATGCACTTCACAACTATATAAAGCCTAGTCTTGTTTTTGTCCAGGGTTATTGACGAGGAGTGGAATTTGTAGTTTACAAATTAGTTTATTTGTAGTCTCACAAATAACAGTTTCTTAGAATTGAAAGTGTTCTGTAATTTACTAATAGTTTCTCAAAATTGAAAGTGTTCTGTAATTTACTAATAGTTTCTCAGAATGGAAAGTGTTGTGTAATTTACTAATAGTTTCTCAGAATGGAAAGTGTTGGAACACTTTCCATTCTGAGAAACTATTAGTAAATTACAAGTAATTTAATGTATCTAAACATGATCACCTTAGCCCAATTAACTAAGTTGGGGCCGAAGCAAGTTAAACAAAAACAGTTGACATACTTTATTTATTGGTTTCCAGCATGCATCGTGCCTTCTGATATATCCAAGAAGATGTATTTTGGACACTTCTAACTACAACCGTGAACTTTTTCCTTATCGTACCTCACATAATGGACCTTGAAGTAAAAAATGCTAGACTTTGGGTGATAACTTAAAGGAGAAGTACTGAAGGATTAGTAAAACTAATCAGAATCAGATCTTCCTTTCTTCACAACTTGTCTGGAAAGCTGACTCAGCTCTACTATTAGCCACTTTGTTCATATTAATATTTTTTTATTAAAGTAATTAATGTAAGCCTAACCGTAATGTCACTATCAGTGAATGATATTACATACATTCTTCTCTACCTTTTCTATTAACTGGACTTTACAGGAATTCTGGGAACTGGATTACACTGAAATGATCTAAAGATGGTGTTCTTGCAGAACTCACCTTTTACACTGTATTCATACATTGAAAAATATTGTGAAACTGATTGGAGTCTCAAGCCCAGCCAGTAACATACAAGTTTGCACTCCATTCTCGTACTCCCGTTAAGTGGTAAATTAAGAGTTGCCACTGAATAGATGCTGGTGCTCTTAGAAAAGTACATCAGCTGAAAAAATGGGAATTATTACCATTATAATTTTAATATTGAATGAATATATATACCCCACATTTTATATAGGTTCTTATAATCTGAAACGGAGGAACTAACAATCGTTTGAATACACACACACACGATATGGGACGTAAGTATGAGGAAGAGTTCTGAAAGTTTTGTTCAGCAGTTGCAACTTCTCTTTCGCACCATGTTCATGCATTGAAAAATAGAAGTCTGACAAATGTTGTGAAACTAATTGAAGTCTCAAGCCCCAGGTTTTGTAGAAAAGCACAAACCATTCAACAAACACTATTATTAGAATTTCTTACAACTGTTTAGTTTGAATTTTATACATTACGATAACATCTTTTATTTTTGTTCTATCCATTTATTTTCTTCATTGATATATATATATATCGTGTATTTTGGACACTTCTAACTGCAACCATGAACTTTTTCCTTATCGTACCCACATAATGGACCTTGAAGTAAAAAATGCTAGATTTTGGGTGATAACTTGAAGGAGAAGTACTGAAGGATTAGTAAAACTAATATCTTACTATTTAACTTCAGATAATAAGATTATTTTAAGCTTAGCTAACATACACGCAATATCTATGTACATATATAAGAATTTAATCTTCACAATTTTTGCTATTGACGAAACTCGAAATTGTTTTACAATTAAACTATTGACCCCAAGATCACCCAAGTACTATATAATTCACAATCTTACTAGTTTAAAATTCACTGCATTACTTTTGGTTGTATGTATAATTGTCTAATTTGATTGTTAAGTTGGTGTGCTTAAAAGCTACGAAAAGTAACAGAAGATTTTAATTTGTAATGAAGCCACAGTTGTAGAATGAAACTTTTTTTGTGTGTGATATATATTGTGGGATAGTGTAAAAAAGAAATGTTGTCAAGTTATTGTTATGATTGTCAAATTATGAGTTATAGTTATTACTTTGGAGACTTTTTTTTTGTATATAAATTGGTGTTCTACAAAACTTTTTATCCTTCCTCAGATTCACTTCCATGGTGAAAACCTACAGTCACTTCACGAGCACTTTCCACCATCAATTCTGCCAGCTGAGTTTGGAGGTCAGTTGGGACCTTTTAACAACCAAGAATTTGTGAACCAACTCCTTGCTGATGAACACAAGTTCCAAGACTACCTTCAATACGGCTATCACTCTGAGGTGACTCCTGAAGGTGGAGAAGGCGGAATCAGATGACTGTTGGTACGAAATACATGCATTAGCTATCAGAACAATATCATTTTATAGTATCGTATGGATATGTTCAAAATACACCTTTCTTGATATAATCTTACAGGTAAATGCATTGTGGGTGAAAGAAATATCTTGATCACACATTAGAATCTGTCGAGTGTTGTCTTTTCCAAAGATGAAATATACTTGAAATCATGTAAATATTCAGGGTGCAAGGTGCTCATGTTAAACTTTCAAACATTCTCGATATCTCCAAAGATCCTATTTTTACAAAAGAAAAAAATATTTTGAACAAAGAAAAGTAAGTAGCAGAACAATTTCTAAATAATAGTGAAAAAAAACAACAGGTGTATGGTTCACATTATTGCATTGAGGTTTACTGATATAAAGTTTGAAACAAATATTTTG
>NW_013665881.1:116098-130542 GCF_000517525.1 Limulus polyphemus
GCATTGAGGTTTACTGATATAAAGTTTGAAACAAATATTTTGGGTAAATAGAAATTGAATTAATTTTACCATGCACTGAAGGTTGTTATATAAAGAAGTTTCAATAAAAATCATTTAACTACAGAAAATACTTGAAATTTTAGTGATAAAAGCATAGAATTATTTTATTAAAAAGACTTGAGGTAGTTTATTTTAGGTGGTACATAAAATACATGCTTGTTCACTGCAAGTTCTTCTAAGTGATATGTTGATTATAGTAAGAAGCTGTACTCTTTGTTAAAAATTGTGTTAAACTATTTCAGAGTTTAAAATATCCAAAGGATTGTTGGTTTTAATACTGTTAATATCTATGGTAAAGTTAAAGAACTATGGATATATTTATTGTAGTGAAGTACCTTTTTTTCAAATTTATTTTTATGTTTTGATGATTGAAAGTTGGTGATAAAAACTATGATGAGACCTCCTTCTGTTTAAGGATGTTCTTGTGGTCTTTTTTCTCTATTCTCATCTTCTAATCATTCTCTTCTGTTGAAGAATGTTCTTGTGGTCTTTCTTCCATATTCTCATCTCATCAAGATTGTGTTTAGGCTAACCATTCTCTTCTGTTTAAAGATGTTCTTGTGGTCTTTCTTATTCTCTTCTGTTTAAGAATGTTCTTGTATTTACAAATTTCTCTCTCTCATTCTTTTAAGGACATTAGTTTTGCATTTAGGCTTCCTTCATTTTCATCTCTTTTAGGATGTTCCTCTTGTGTTGTGATTTCCTCTTTCATTTATATGTTGCATTATACATCTCTTTTTCCATTTGAATTTTGATTGCAAGCACTTTGGAAAAGGAAATGTTTTTGGGGTTTAAAAGTTTCTTTTAACGTTAAAGTTTGATTCGTATTAAAAAATTTTTTTAGTCTTTTTTTTTTTTTCCACTGGTTCAACAAACATGACTTCAAATGTAGAAGGCCTAGAGAGAACATAGCACATTTCTTATTGATATGTTGGTTGAGGTAAATATGGTGTATATGTGATATTATTCTGCATTTCATCTGTTTGACAGGTATTGGCTTTTGAATATGTAAAATATTCATTTGATTTTTAAAAAATTTGCAACATTTATTTACATACATATAAACTGATGTAGTCTGAAATAGTTATCTGAGTTTTTAAGAGATGTTTTATTTACATAAACACACACGTGTGTATAGTTCCCACACAAACTTAATGTCACTGTGAAATTATGAAAGAGAAACTGAACCCATAACCCTAAAAACTTCCATTATAATAATGGTACAGGTTTTAAATTCTAGTACGTGGGATTTAATGTTATTTTGTTCAAATTAAAACACCAAATCTTCAGTGGATTTTTATTCTAAAAAAGAATCGTATAGATGAATTTAATCTCGATATTCTATTTCATCTTCCTATGAAAAAAAATATTATGCTTTATCTTAATCTCTCTGAATTCTGAATATGGTACTGTTTTGTAAGTTTTAGTGTTATGGTATAATTAATTAATTTATACATCTTCAAGAAGATCACGTAAAGTGTGGTATTATTTAAAGTTGATTTTTTAAAATTGCATTCATATATTTATAAAAGCATACCCATTATACATCTTTTATAAATTCAAAAAATATTAGAACAATAAATAAAGAAGATAGATAGTCAGTTAAAATTTTCCTTTTTTTCAGATGTGAATCTGGTTTTATTTGCATAAATCTCATTTAATACCTTAATTTAACTAAAAGTAACCTTTTTTATTTTATTTTATAAATACATCATAATAATCACATAATTACACTAAAACACAGGAAATTATTCCATTACTAGATAAAAATGTACTGAATATTGTTGAATTAGTATCAAGGATAAGTTATAACCTGCAGGTTTGTTTTGTTTAAATTATTTATTTATTTTTGCTTTGAGTTAGATATCAAATTCAACCAAGAGGTTTTAGTACGTTTTATTGTCTCAGTCTGAACGTGAATAAAAAAATAAATACAGTTAAGTTTTTCAAATTAAAAAGAAAAGCAAAAAACAGTAACAGTGTATAACTCTTCTGTTGCATACGTTTCAGAAGCTTTTAGTAACCCAGTGTATCAGTAGTACGTTTGAGGAGTTACAATGCTGAAAAAACCAAGGTTTCAGTTCCTTGTGGTGGACAGGGCTCAGGTAGTTCATTTGGCAGCTTTGTACTAAAACAAAAACAATTGGATACTTGTATGTTACAACAACTTATTATCGAATATGTGCAAGCTAAGCCATAACTATCTTTAGAAAAAAATCTTTTAAATTTGATTGTAAAAACTCTTGTACAAAAGTTTATGTGATTGTAATAAAACATGGCATATAACTATTGTTCTAACTAGTTAGATTATTTGCATTGTCATATTAATACTATGGTTTTAATAAATATATATATATTTTAAATGTAGACCTGTTATTGTTCTATAATTATCTTTATTCTCTCTTGTATGTTGACAAGGGAGCAAACTGTACCATTATATCATATATTTATGCATAAAAACATGTTTTTAGACATTCCAGAAAAAGAATTTATGTATTTTAATCAGTGAAACGTAACTGAAATGTTTAATGTTCGTTTTGATAACTGTATATCATTTCAGTTTGTTTTCTGCGTCTCTCTCTCTTAAAGCTAAGTATTTAATTTGTAGAAACTTGCACAATTTTTAAATTAATGTGACTTGGAACATAAGAAGAGTTTTGAAACGATATGTAATCGGGTCTTATTAAAGGTAATCAAAGTGAATGTTTTTTTTTAGAAGCCAACTATTCATTTATTTAAATATATATCTGTGTTTTAACTAACAAAGTGGTTGGAGTATAGAACTGAAGTAAGAGCGAATTTATGAGTTATAGAGTAATTTATGCGTGTTGTAGTGTGAACGTAATATATGTATATACTGAGTATATCATGTAGAAGATACATGTATCCATTATTGATATTACTAAAAGTCTAAATAAATATAGCTGGAAATTATCATTTCTGTTTTCCCACCTCTTTTTTTTTTTCTCTCTAGAACTTGAGGTACTTGAATTTTTTGTTGTGTTTTTTAATGAAATTTCACAAAACTGGTTGCCCCCATCACATCAAACATACTCACCCTTTCAGCTGTGGGGTCATTATTTATGTGACGGTCAATCCCATTATTTATTGGTAAAAGAGTAGTCCAAGAGTTGATGGTGGGATAGTGTTGACTAGCTGCCTTCCCTTTAATCTAAATTAGGGACAAAAAGTCATCGTGTAGCTGTGCGCAAAATTCAAACCAAATTGGTTGAAGTATTGGTGAGATTGTGAGTATTTTGTATGACTTGTTGATGGCATATCTGACTTAAACTACTTCATAGATTTAAATCTCTTCATTTATATCAGAATACACTCACTTCTTAGCATAATTAAATACTGTATTTTCTAATGTAGCTTCATTAAAATTGGTGCAAATATTTCGACTTATACAACCTATTTTCTACATTTACCAGTGTCATTTTCAGTATCATTAGAAAGATTGGTGCTAAGGTTTTAAACATATATATATATATTCTATTTCTTATCTTCTCCAATAAGCTTCAGGAATATCAGAAGTGCTGGTGCCAAGGTTTAAACATCAAACCTATTTCTTATATTTCCCATTGTAGTTTTCAGTAACATTAGAAAGACTGGTGCCAATGTTGTAGGCATATACAATCTATTTTGGAAACATCAGAATTTTATGTAAAAAGTTTATCTTGGCCTAGAACGTGTATTCTAATTTAATTTTTGGGTGATTTATTAGAATAAGTCTTTTGTATGCCCCCCCCCCCCCAGTGGCACAGTGGTATGTCTGCGGACTTACAACGCTAGAATCCGGGTTTCGATACCCGTGGTGGGCTGAGCACAGATAGCCCATTGTGTAGCTTTGTGCTTAACTTCAAACAAACTAAGTCTTTTGTACATGCTTCAATTGAGTTTTTGCTACATTTGATGAGAACACTTCTTGTATGCTTTTATTTTATTTATTTTAACAAATCTGTTGGAAATAGGGACCTTATGATCTGCCCATGAGTCATTAAAGTGACATTTATACATATAAATAAACTGTCTTTGTTTTATGTTGTTTTATTTACTGATTCACTAATCAGTGTAGGAGATTTTGTGAAAACAACCCTGTAGTTAAACAACCTGTTGGTAACTTGGGAGAATGTTTCCAGATAAAACTGTAAGTTAACTTATAATTCTAGAATAACTCGTTTAAAAAAACGAAATTATTTGTTTGCTGAGATTTCAAAAAAAAACCCAAGTAAAATGATAAGTACATCAATTTGTTTGGAACGAGAATGTTATATTTCTTACAAAATTTTTAAATAACAGGTTATTGGCTCCTTGCTGTCTCGACCTTTCTGTTTGAAGACTCGTTATACTAAAAATTGGGCTTCAGTACTTGTTGTGAGAACATCACAAATAGCCCATTTTGTGCTTAATATCAAACAAACAAAAAAATAGATTAAATAATGTTAATAAGATTATGTAAGTTATGCCTTTGAATAAGTTTCACGAATACACATTTAAAGAAAAACTGTATTAATCTAAATATGATCTGTATATATATTTAATAGAGGATATGCATTTATTTTTTGTGTTAGTTATTAATTTCCATTCAGCTGTTTTCAAGAAATCTTGCTGACAAACACACATACACACAGGGGTGAAAACATAACCTCTGTTGTAGAGGTAAATAATGTATTTAAGCAACTTTTACAAGACATACCACAGTAATTATAAATGTGATTAAACAGTGCAAATATGTTTATCTTTTGTGTTCATAAATTATAACATTGAGGCCAGTTGGGAAGATCTTCCTGATAAAAAAAAAATAATTATCTCTCTGATTTTTTCACTCTGTCTACTTTATGCTGGATTTAAGAGTCACTATAGTTACAAGTTTAGGTTGTCATGCCTTTTTCTGTACAGCTCATTTTTATAGGGATCTTAAGTTACCAGTTTTGTACCATTTTTAATATGTTAATTTAAATTTCTTGACATTGGGTTTATGATATGCAACCTTTGAAGAATGAAGTTCCTTCCCTCTTCTTTTTTGCTGTGTGTTTGAGCTCTGTTTTTTGTGTTTTCTTTGCTATTGATACTGAAACTGTCAGTTATAAACTAGAATCAGGTGATATTCAGTTGCACACTGGTTCTGTTAGTCAATCTTTACGTCATGACCAGGTGGTTAGGGTGCTTGACTCGCAATCAGAGGGTCGCGGGTTCAAATCCCTGTCCCACCAAACATGCTCGCACTTTCAGCCGTGGGGGGTGCTATAATGTGATGGTCAGTCCCATTATTTGTTGATAAAAGCGTAGGTGGTGACGACTAGCTGCCTTCCCTCTAGTTTTTCACTGCTAAATGAGAGATGGTTAGCACAGGTAGCCTTCGTGTAGCCTTACGTGAAATTCAAACAAACCAAACCAATTTTTACGTACCAGTTTGTAACAGTTTTTATTAGTGGATTCAGTTAATTAGTTGCCAGTCAAAGATCAATTTATGATGAAATTTTGCCTGTTTTCTATAACCTTGGTCCACGAGTTGCAAATTATGGCCGAGCTTCAGCCATTTTGTGTTTGTTTCTTACTGGATTCAGCTATTGAATTATCAGTAGTTAAAGACTAGTAGTAGTAATTAATATTTTTATTTATCGGTTGATTCTTCCTTTATGAGCTTTCACTTATGAACTAACTCATGAAGTTCCATATATCTTTTTTATTTGCTGAGTTCTGAGGTGTGTTTTTTATTGCATATTTTTTACACTTGACCCTGAATTTTTCCTGTTTTCTGTAAGCTGGATCCATGAGTTTCAAGTTCTGATTTCTTCATAGAGGGTCTGTACTTCTTGATTATGGATTACTGTGTGATTTAGTTTTTTTTTTGTTCCATGAAACTTGTCTCACACTGGTGACTCAATAACTTTGCACACACACACACACACACACACACAAATTTTTTTTATTATTGTATTGTTTATATTCAGCCCTGTTTGAACCGATGATAGCATAAAAGTTTCAACTATTGGATATGGTTATACAAAAGTGATTTCCACTGTGATTGTTTAAGACTAAAAATGATCGCAAAGAATTGTGAATCTAGCCAACAAAACCCCTTTCCCGCCATCTTCTGTTGGATTTTCAGTGTCTTTTTGCACCATTTTATAGCTGTGCCTGGGTGTCAATGCCATTATCATTTTCTCTTATAGGTAGATGGCTGAAAATGCTAATCATTTGTCATCAAAACATCCACTAGTTCTCGTACTTGTAGTTGTTTATAGGTCATTCTTATGCTGAGTCTTTAGTCCTCATTTACGTACCAATTTCATATCTTGTTTGTTTTGATGTCTATGGTAATTGATGTTGTTTTTATTATGCTTCAAATTCAGGAAAATCTTAACAAAAGTATTGCACACAAGAAAAAAGGTTATAATGATCAAACACTCATCTGATTTATTCAGAATTGTTTTTGCAAAGTAAAGAATAATTTGTTTTTTTTTTCTTGAAAAAATACGTTTTCCAAAGTATTGCTTCTCTTTCCTGACGTCAGGATAAAATTTTTCCAAAGAACTGGTTGTCTTTCCTGACGTCAGGATAAAATGTTTTTGCAAAGAACTTGTCTTTCTTTGGTATCCGGATAAAACGTTTTCAAACATGGATGGGTAATCCAGTGGCACTGATTTTGATATATACGTGTGTGTGTGTGTGTTCAGGATATGTATATTTTAATTCATTGTCTGTCTATTTCAAACCTTAATTTAGCCATCCTGAAAACAATGTGGGCAATTTTTCTCCTTATCGTATAAGCTTCTAATATTCATTTGAATAATGATTTATCAAAGTGATGACAAATACATTCAGAAAAAGTAATTTTGCAGTTTTGGAATTTATTTACCACCATTTAAAAAGTTTCATCAACAACTCCTGCTGTTACTTTTGTGGACACTTATAAATATTCAGACATTTCATGGATTATGAATCTTTGTACATTCGTATTTTAAAATAAGGAACGTGCGTTTCTTTATAATAACTTTTATGGCATAGGATATATCCGATCATAGTGTAATATCATTCGAAAAGGTATTGTTGCACACGCACGCCATCATAGATAGATGCAATAATTTGATGGATTGTTAGAAATTTGATTAAAAATTTGCAAGATCACAAACAATTGACGAAGTTTATGAAGATTACATGTTAGTTGTCTTAGACGTGCTGGCACAAAACTTTCTGGATATATTA
Source organism: Limulus polyphemus (assembly GCF_000517525.1). Lineage (NCBI taxonomy): Eukaryota > Metazoa > Arthropoda > Merostomata > Xiphosura > Limulidae > Limulus > Limulus polyphemus. Next base: position 123,371 of record NW_013665881.1, read on the forward strand.
CTTGGTTGTGACAGGTAATAACAGTTTCAGAAGTTTTCATGAGTTTCCGTTGCGTTGGAGATATATTTATTGATTTTATTCTGTACCGGTCATGTGGTATTCAGGTTCACTGACGTCCAGCAGAAAAGTTTCGACATATCATCTGCTAAATGCAGATTCCAGAAATGTACTGAAAGGAAAAAGACACGCAAGAAGTGAACGAACAAACGAAACTATTTACAAAAATTGTGCGAAGCTTCACACGTACTGGACAATTTCCTTATTTCAGTCCAGCTGATTGGCTGAGGATAGAGCATGTCTGCGCGCGACAAATAATTCGGATATAAAGTTGCAATCTCAATTTATCTCGTACCGCATTGCAAGATCAGTATACCACAATTCCTTGGCTAACCTGCTTTGACTAGTGGTCAACATTCAATCTGAAGGCAAGACAGTCGCACGAGTTTCTGTACCCTAAGGTCATATAGAAACGTTCGACCTTGGTTTGTTACTTGGTCTACACACACACACACAGATACGTGACTTAGCGAGAACTCTGTGTTGCATATTGCTTAAAGAACGATTCTAAATCAACTGATTTGTCCAAAGTTAATGTGTCAATGAAGAGCAGTAAACGAGGCCCAAATTATTATTTGTAATTATTTTGCTGTGGGTCCCGTGACATGGTATATGCATGTATTATTGGGCTGAATCATGTAAACTTTACATGTTTAAAAGGACTTGTACACGTGTTATGACCTTTCAAAATTCGGTTAACAACAATGCCAACTACATGCAGACACCTGCGATAACATTTACAAAATCATACCTGAATAAAGAAATATTCTTCCCTGGTCATGGAAGCGTAACATTCATGACTATTTCATTCATTACAGAATTTTAGCTTCAAAATACACTTTGTAGATCCTGAAGAACAGCAATTATTGTACATGTATACTAAGTTTTTGAACGTTATTTATATTGAATTCACTGCAAAGTCTTATTAAAAATACTTCTGTTTAATTAAGCATTTCAATACTTGATGCGGATTCGAATTCCCGCCATCGAGCACGATCGCCTTTTCAGCTCTGAGGTCATTATAATGTGGTAAAATAGTTGGCGGTAGGTGGTGTTGGCTAGCTGCCTTCCTTCTAGTCTATCACTGCTAAATTAGTAAATAGCCCTCGTGTAGCTTTGCGCGAAATTCAAAACAAACCAATCCGATTTCAGTACTTTGTTGCGAATATAGGTTTAAAAGAATTTAATATTTGGAGACGGCCTGAATAGGTATTGAAAGAAACTTTATTATAAATGTACAACGTTTCGACAAGCTTACGTCATCATCAAGTTTTAAAGAATTGTTTGATCATGGGACGGGTTATTAACAGGCTGTCAACTTTAATATTTTAGAATTTAAACATGGTATTAATTAAGCCTAATGGCGTCAGTATATTTAGGACAAGGTATGACACGTGGTTACTCTTGTTTGTGTGTTAGGCCATTTTGACCTTTTGTTTCCCTGAGTAAGTTACAAAGCATATCCAAGATTATCTGCAACAAGCCGTATTTAACATTGAAAAGTTAAAGAGTATCAGGACTAAACCGTAGTTAACGTTGTATAGTAATCAATTATCTGCAACAAGCCGTATTTAATAAGTGTATAGTAATCGAGTATTTGCAAGAAGCCGTATTTAACATTGAAAAGTTAAAGAGTATCAGGACTAAGCCGTAGTTAACGTTGTATAGTAATCAGTTATCTGCAACAAGCCGTATTTAACAAGTGTATAGTAATCGAATATCTGGAACAAGCCGTATTTAACATTGAAAAGGTAAAGAGTATCAGGACTAAGCCGTAGTTAACGTTGTATAGTAATCAATTATCTGCAACAAGCCGTATTTAACGTTGTATAGTAATCGAGTATTTGCAACAAGCCGTATTTAACAAGTGTATAGTAATCGAGTATTTGCAACAAGCCGTATTTAACAAGTGTATAGTAATCGAATATATGCAACAATCCGTATTTAACAAGTGTATAGTAATCGAATATCTGGAACAAGCCGTATTTAACGTTGTATAGTAATCGAGTATTTGCAACAAGCCGTATTTAACGTTGTATAGTAATCGAGTGTGTGGACCAAGCCGTATTTAACAGATGTATATAGCAAACGAATATGGCACGATTTTGAGCGCTGTAATCTCTCAAAGTGCTCGAAACTAACAAGCATAATAATCGTAGAAAAAAAAAACGCCTACCTATAAATGTGTGCATGTTGAAACCATTGTTTTCAAAGCTAGTTGATTATTTTATCAGGGAGGCCCAAAGTTATATCTGATTGGCTGTAATTATAATGAACGCATACATGACTAATCAAAAGTACTGAACAAAATGTTTTCACATCACCTGAGTGATCTCTTTTTATAGACGAGTTTATTTTCAGTTTATCAATATTAAATTATCTAGTTAAAACAGGTTGTGTGTATTATATATAACTACAAAAGTGTTGTGTCTACTTATTACACCATTTATGCAATTTTTTTTTTCTTCGAACAAAATGTAATCATTATTCCATTACCTTCGTAGGTTATTTTTAGTAGTGTTTAGGTTTATGAGACTGGGATCTTGAGGCTCTAAAGGAACAATAGTTATATGTGTAAATTACGCATAATTGTATTTTGTTGGATTTATATTTTTTTGTATTGTTAAATGTTTAAGGTGTTCTACGTTCTCTCGTGTTATTTATCAGTGTAGTGTGTCACAGTTTAATAAAACGATGTTTTATTTAGCCAAGTACTCCTAGTTTGCTGTTTTATTTGACTCGTACACTGGCACACCGGTATGTCTGCGGAATTACAACGCTAGAAACCAGGTTTCGATACCCGTGATGGGAAGAGCACAGATAGCCCTTTGTGTAGCTTTGTGTTTAACCTCAAACAAGCAAACAAATAAATCATACACTAAAAAACATAATTACTTAAAAGTTATTGATTAACAATGTTTATTCCAATTTTCAACAGAAAATCAAATTGGTCAAATTTATTGGTTCAAAGTTATATACATTTGTGTTGAATATTAATTCAACATTATAGAGTCTGGCATGGCTTGGTGGTTAGAGTGCTCTATTTGTAATTTGCGGGTCTCAAGACCCATCACCAAACATGCTCGCCTCTTTCAGCCATGGATGTGTTATAACGAACAATCTCACTAGTCATTGGTAAATAGTTGAAAGTGGATGGTGTTGACTAGCTGCCTTTCAACTTGTCTATCGCCCCCCCCCCCAGTGGCATAGCGGTATGTCTGCGGACTTACAACGCTAGAATCTGGGTTTCGATACCCGTGGTGGGCAGAGCACAGATAGCCCATCGTGTAGCATTGTGCTTAATTACAAACAAACAAACATTTTGTTTATCACTTCAAAATTAAGGCTCACTAGCGCAGGTAGTCTTCGAGTATGTTGGCGCGAAACTTCAACGAAAAAGCAATCAACAATTGAATTAAAACCTTTTTAGAGGATAGCCTTATTTGCTGTGACACAGTTTTGAATTAAAATGTGTAACAGAAAGTCATGTGATCACACGAGAAATCAGTGTGGAGGGGGGGGGGATAAATTGCAATAAAAAAGAACATTTTCTAGAATACTACGTGACAATTTACGTTCGTTTTACTTAATCTCGTTTAACGAGTTTGAAGTGGTGGGCAGAGTACAGATAGCCCATTGGGTAGCTTTGTGCTTAATTGCAAACAAACAAATGAGTTTGAAAGCACATTTTCAGATACCTTATTGCACTGTCCCCCGATGAGACTTACAACGCAAAAATCCGGGGTTCGATTACCCTGCTGTGGACACTAAATAGCTCAAATAAGCTTTATTGGACTCAAGTCTCATAAATTCTGGATTTTGTTATCAATGTTTGTTTGAAGTTAAGCACAAAGCTACACAGTGGGCTATCTGTGCTCTGCTCATCACGGATATCGAAATTGGGGACTTGTTATCAACGATAAGATTAATTCAAAGTATTTTCAATTGAATTAAATTAATCTTTTGTATAGAATAAAAAACGGCAATAAACAATAATTTTTATTTATATCAATTAAAGGTTTTTCGTACTTTATCTATCAAAGTTACTACCCCTTCTTTTAAAAAGGCTTATTATGCCTTTCTGCTTTTCCTCACATAACATTTACGTTGACGAGTTGTTTAATAAGAACTTTCACAGGCCTTGGACAAGGGTCGATCTGTACTCGTACTTTTCTGCGTGAAATATACTTACGTCGTATAAGGCAAACACATACATTTAAGGGAGAGTCCAATGTTTCAGGGAGAAAAAAAAAATGGCGTACGTTTTACTGTAATCAATGTCGTTGTCACCACTCCATGGCATCTTTAAATCTTCATTCAATAGCTTTATGTATTTTTTCTGTTACGATAGTCAGTGTAGAGAACGAAATGCGTTATAATGTGGCAGTCAGTTCCCCTAATCGAATAGAGTAATCCAAGTTGTGGCGGTGGGTTTTGTTGATCAGTTGCCTTTCTTCTTGTCTGTCAGTTCAAATTTGGATACGGCTACCGCAGGTAAAACTTGTGTGGTTTCCAAAACCAAAACAAACTAATTGAGGAAAGGTAAAAGAAATGACCAACCAGATCTTTCTTTACGTACAGACTAACTTTGCAGTTTAATTAATCTTTCTGTTTGTAAAATCACTGCGCAACCAAAACCCCAAAAACGCACTGAATTTACTTAATTGGTAATGTTCCTGATAATTTTCTGTGGTTGTAAAGAAAACCACCAAAAAAATTAAGGTTAAATATACACAATTCACAGCTTGATTCACTCAAGTAAAGTTACTATCGTGGCGAAGGTTTATTCTGTCTTGTATTCATGGTGTTTTTGTTTGTCTCTGCGCTATGTTTTTGTACCAATGACTACTCACAACAGTAGTACAAATTCGAACGGAATGAAAACAAACATATATTTACTTACAAATCACAAAGGCAGGTTAACTTACAACTGGATGCCAATTCCCAGGATTCTAACCCCCTAGATCACGTGATGTACATGCATTGTTCTGAGTCGAAGCTTGTGCTTTAATAATTAACTCAACAGAACATATCTCACCTATTAGATGGGTGGCTGAACCCTCGTAATTGTACAGGGTGAAACATAGAGTTGTGTGTCTGTGATTTCCTTTCCTATACGTACATTGGTTACATCCAGAAAAGTTTATTTAATCGCCATATATCGAATAACCCATGAAGTGTGTAAATTAATTGCTTTTACTTAACAACTGCTTTACTATGAGTCAATAAATCGGGCAGCATTACTATACATATAGCCCTGTTCTCATGGTTTAGTGTAAATCTGAGGGATTAGAATTTATAAAATGGCGGTGGACACGCCACAGCTAGCCCTTGGTGTATCTTTTCACTTGACAATAAACAAACGATTCATATTTGTTTGGCTTATGGCGCGAGACTTTACTGATGTAAATTTACTGTTCCTTACATTACGTGAATTAATACATTTATCCACAGGGACACTTTCTCCTTACAGATTTTCTAGTAACTTCATGGGTGATACAAAGTAGGAAACCAGTCACATAAAAACATTCACTGTCACAACTATATCATTTTCTGGTCCGTTTTAAAAACGCAGTTTCATTTCAGGAAAGTCACAGAACTCCAGCCCATATCGAAGCATGCACGGAAAACTCACTGTGTCATATTTGCATCTCCAGTTGGTTCGATTGCTAACCTTTGCAGTCCCCCTCCTACTATGGACCACAAGACGAGTTTACATGGCGACGAAAGTCAGCTCTTAATTATCTAATGTATTAAAACTTAAGATCGAAAGCCTCACAGATGAGCTGTGAAGGATGTGCTAGTTCCCAGGAACTCACTTCTTTCTAAACTCTTCCTGAGCTGAATCCATTAATTGAGGTTACGCAGAGTAAGGTTCTAAAGATAGCATTTGAAGATCATATTCATCTTTTGCTGTATTGGTCGTGGACACAGTAGTATGATGAAGGAGCTTCAATTTGCCATCAGCCAATCTAGTAAATGATTAAACAAACAATCCATTTAGTCGTGAAATAAGTGAACAAGAATGCCGATAAGATAACCATTAACTTCCGTTATTTGTTGCTCAGCTCACTTTTGTTTTGTAAGTTAGTTGGTGCTTATTATATATTTTAGAATATCCGGTTTTTATGTGTGTAATTATAATGAGGTTAAACCCGTTTCACTTTGCTCATATCTTAACTGTAGGAATATCTGTTTGTTGCCTTAATAAAGTGTAGCAAATAAAGAATTTAGATGGTCATCAACAGTCTTGTTTGTCTGTTTTAGAACAAAGCCACATTAGATTATCTTCTGTGTCCACCGCGAGGAATCGAATCCCAGATTTTAGCGTTATAAGTCCGTAAACTTATTGCTGTCCCATCGACAGTCATTCGAAATCGTGACATTTGTTTATTATGCTCCTGGTGATATTTTCCTCTTGGCTCAGAAATAAATTAACTTGCTCGATTAGACCTCTGGTGCTTGAAAGTGTCGGCATAAGCGAAACAGGATTATGATGTTAATTAGTTTCGACTAATGTACTAGATGATTCTTGAAAATATTAGTGAACAGTCGTATCTGAGTGGTGGTTAGTTGAAACTTTGTGATTTTTTTATTTTTTTTGCCGTAATTATTGGCGTGTAGATATGAAAATAATTAAATTCAATTACCTTCCACTAAGGGTAAGATGGCGAAGAAAATAGAGATAAAAAGTTATAACTCTCATATGACTATGAATAACTGCTAAATACAGGAAAGCCAAATCATATGGCTTAGACTAATAGCCTAATAGTAAAACGATAATTTCTTTTATCGAATAAAGTAAAAAATGTTATGCTGGTAATTTGTTACTGGTTTTATTTGGCTGGAGTTAATTTTTAGGTTAATTTGGTAATCGTTCTTTCTCGAGAAATCTGTTCTTTAACATATTACATTATAATCATTAATGAATCACAAAACATTGAATTAACGAAAACTATTAAACATAAAATATACTTTTTAGTGGCTTTAATGAAGCTAAATGTGTGTTAAAACATAATATTTAGAGTCAGGATATGAAATGGTATTAAATCATTAAATACACTACCACAGATCATAACAAAGGTTTGTTTGTAATTAAGCACAATGCTACACAA
>NW_013665881.1:130846-131753 GCF_000517525.1 Limulus polyphemus
ATACGGGATCATTAATGTGGTATTAAACTTCTTATTTTCAAATCAATTTCGTTTCTGTTTTCCTCTTATTTTCGTCACAATCGATCAAACTGCACACTGATTATATAATTTTCCAGTGAAGCATGCCCTCGAAAACCCTAGTTTCATCCTATATTTGGCGACGTATTTCGACAAACTTGAGTCACTTTCAACTTTGTACATACATTCTTTCAATAACAAAGTCTAAATGATTTTCATGCTTGTGACCAGATCAGGGAATTCTAAGACTGATGGGTTTTAAAATCAATTACTGTGTTGTTTTAGTGCAAAACAATACACCGGTATAACTAAACTTTGTCCACCGTGGGAAATCAAATCTCATATTTTACCGTTGTAAGTCTGTAAACATACCAGTGATCCCTCGGTGAGACAGCGGTAAAGTTACGATCTAACAACGCCAAAATCTGGGCTTCGATTCCCCGCGGTGGACACAATAGATAGCCCAAAACAAACAAACGAGATTCATGGGACTTAAATTCACTTAATATCAAGATGCGAATGATTATATTACATTATTTCACAGTACAAGGAGCGAGCAAGTAAGAGAGTCACTGTTCTGTAGTGTTTGAACATTTGAAATGTTTTTACTGGAGAAATTTGTAACACGAAATCGATTGCTTTATCCTAGCATGTATATGGCCAGGTTGTTAGGGCCCCGGCATGGCCAGGTGGATAAGGCGCTCAACTCGCAATCTGAGGGTCGCGGGTTCGAATCCCCGTTCCACTAAACATGCTCGCCCTTTCAGCCGTGGGGACTATATAATATGACGGTCAATCCCACTATTCGTTGGTAAAAGAGTAGCCCAAGAGTTGGCGGTGGGCGGCGGTGAGCCGTTGCCATCCCCCTAGCCTTACACTGCAAAATTAG
>NW_013665881.1:132310-134592 GCF_000517525.1 Limulus polyphemus
CTGCTAAATTAGGGACGGCTAGCGCAGATAGCCCTCGTGTAGCTTTGCGCGAAATTCAAAAACAAACAAACAATCTCAGCATATGTAGTGAAATACCGTTTCTTAAAAAGAGGGAGTGTGTATGAGACGTGGATCTCCGAGGGAGGGCGCAGCAAAAGTTTGGGAATTTCTGACGTCGATTGGACGATGTTTGAGGTCAGTGGGCTTTGTTTAACAAACAATAAAAATAGATATGAACTTTGTTCACGAGTTTAGGTAACAAAAGCAATATCTAATCTAATTGTTCAGGTTTTGTCATAATTAATTATCTTATGATGTCAAACTTTCATTATTAACTTGCAGCAAAGACTCGCGCTAACACCCCACGATGCACGATGGCCTAATTTCAGTGTTACGCGGACTTTGGCTAGTAACGTAAGTAACGGAGCATGGAGGGAGTCAAGCATGATGATTGTTTTCCGAAGAGTCGTGGCTGAATTGCACCATATTCATTGCCGTTCGTTATTGAGTTTGCACGAAACGTTGAGTCATCAATAACTCCAACTTGTTGTCAAGCCAAACGGTGAATACATATTGATAAGCGTTTACGGTTAGGAACGACAACAAGCCAGATAACGACACAGAAGACTTGTTTATGGACGAGAACTTTAATTTAAACCATTCTGGTGGTCTTTCGTCTTAAATTAAACTTAAAGCAACCAGAGTTTTAGGTAAGTGTCAGATTTTGGCATTATAAGACTGCTTAATATATGTCTTTATACAATTATTAGCGTCAAATAGTTTTATCACCTTAGGAACTATCAAGTTCCCCAAAATAAATTTATGTGTGACAACCGAAAGGACGAATTTAATATCTTCAGGCTTAAACCTGTCGATAAGTTAACTAAATAAGTACACGATAGCATTAAATTATCTTTATTCCCCTCCTTATTCCACCCCAGGCTGCGCCAAATTATAAAATATATCTATAAAATAATCTGAATAAGAAGAAAAAAACGTTTCAACGTGTTCCAGACTTTTAATAAAATCGAGTTCAAATTCAAGTTTATTCCCTTGTTCTGTATTTCTATTTTACCCATTATCCCAAATGTTTATTATTTAACACCTGCGCGATGGTTTCTTTATCTACAAAACATTTGCAGAAAAACTTAAATGTAAAAGAAAAGTGCAATAAATATTAAAAAAAAGAAGATTCAAGCTTGTGTTAAAATAATATTTAAAAAACTTTATAATAAAGTGCCAAAATAACAATAAACTTATTTTACAAACATTAAATCGAGAAAGGTGAAAATGTGTGAATACGTTTTTTTCAACCGTTATCTTGATTAGTTTCGCATTATATTCTGTGAATGATTCCTCCACGGTACCATAGGCTCTTATTGTTCTTGGACAACTATTGTAAAACATACTGGGAAATTTATTGTTAAAAAAACCTCTTGTGTATGCTTTAGTGGCTTGGGGGGGGGGGGCAGGCCTCCTTTGGAGAGGTCTCTCCCCTTCAACAGAGATATTGCTTGTTTGTTTGTTTGTTTTGAATTATTCACAAAGCTACACAAGGGCTATCTGTGCTCTGTCCATCACGGGTATCGAAACCCGGTTTCTAGCGTTGTAAGTCCGCATACATACAGCTGTGTCACTGGGGGCAATGAGATATTTTAAATCCTCCCTAAATTTTGACTCCCAATGGCTTGAAAGTTGTCTTTTTTTGGGTGGGAGGAGGGGAGCGAGTGGGCGGGATAGTCATACTATGAACTTGAACCGAGAGAAGAATCTCCAATCAGATGAGACCTAGGAGATGGCTTTAATGGTAGTTCGAAATATCATCAAACCGCCGCAAAGCTGTGCGAACAGGGAATTTATCCTTTGTAATAATAAAACAAAAATTAACATTTCTCAAAGGCAAAAGAAAAGCTTATTTCTTTTGTATTTAATAACACTTGCCCCTTTATTATTCACCCATCTGCCCCCTCCACCAATAAAGAAAAAAATTAGAAATCCACTGTGTATTCTGTGGATGTATTCCTTTTGATTCCAGAATTACCAATTTATGCTATATGGACCCTTTGGCTTTTTATTTTTTTTCTAAACTGCTGTGATTCCTTTGTTTCCTTAATTACAAACACAAGGTCCCTAATAACACATTAAAAATTAAAAAAAAGGCCATCAATATAGCACGAATTACTGCTGGTGTCCTCCTGTTTATTTTACAAAGAAACGTTAAAGATGTTAAAAATTTTTGTTTGACTAGTTCTCAGGGGCGGATTGGGATGGCTAAGTGGCCC
>NW_013665881.1:135459-136407 GCF_000517525.1 Limulus polyphemus
CCTGCTAGTTCTTTACGATAAACGGAATGCGAAGCAGGCAAAAAAAAAAAAAAACTAGCCAGTCTGGTACAATATGTCGACTCTTACCATTACTGATCAGTATGAAAAAACGTTGATAATTTTTAGGGTTAAAGAGTAAGCTAAATTTATCAGAAATTATCTGTTAATATTTTATTTTTTATTCTCCAACACGTGCTACACCCGATTGGTTTCAGCGTTACGTAACTATACAAGGACGCGTGCAGAAGGATCGTCAGATGTTACCTTGAGCTAAATTTATAAGAAAGTTTGAAGGACAGTGACCCGACTTTGTAACCTGACAAGGAGAACCCAACTAACTGATCCTGAAACCTATTTCTGAGCTTGGTAGATGAATGCGTTTCTTCATCAAATCCGGTATTAGTTTCTGCCTATTTTTGAAACGGAATAACGACAAACAGTGTTCTGTTTGAACGTTGTGGTTACCGACTGCGACTCGTACGCACTGGTCTATTTCCTTGCAAATTCTCTTGCGTATTGAATCGATAAGTTTTATAACCAAAAATCATATACAAATAGTTTTTTTGTTAGTTTCTTAATACAGGAAAGTCTTTATTGCTGTTTTTTGTGTTAGTTTCTTAATACAGGAAAGTCTTTATTGCTGTTTTTTGTGTTAGTTTCTTAATACAGGAAAGTCTTTATTGCTGTCTTTTGGTTAGTTTCTTAATACAGGAAAGTCTTTATTGCTGTCTTTTGTTAGTTTCTTAATACAGGAAAGTATTTATTGATGTTTTTTGTTAGTCTCTGACAATTTTTAATACAGGAAAGTTTATATTCTGTGTTTCTTTATACAGGAAAGTCTTTATTGCTGTTTTTTTTTTTTTAGTTACTAATAATTTTTAATACCAGAAAGTATTTAATCTGTGTTTCTTAATACAGGTAAGTTTTTACGCAATTTGTGCTAACTGA
>NW_013665881.1:137107-139574 GCF_000517525.1 Limulus polyphemus
GCTTATTCGGGAGTGTTCTACACTAATTCTAATCTCTTAACTGGCAATTCTTGGCTAATTTCTGATGTGAAAAAATTGGTTTACTCGACGTTTCGCTTTACGGCTTATTCGGGAGTGTTCTACACTAATTCTAATCTCTTAACTGGCAATTCTTAGCTAATTTCTGATGAAGAAAAAATTGGTTTACTCGACGTTTCGCTTTACGGCTCATTCGGGAGTGTTCTACACTAATTCTAATCTCTTAACTGGCAATTCTTGGCTAATTTCTGATGAAGAAAAAATTGGTTTACTCGACGTTTCACTTTACAGCTTCCTAGACGTCATCGCAGTTCTCTTCACGTTACATACAAAAATAAAAATGGTGAAATTTGTGAAAGACGATATTCACAACAAATGCATATTGTATGACCTAATTCTTGTAACTTTTAAACTAAAAACTTTTCCAAAACCAAACACACGCAGAGATTTTCTTAATACATATTAACTATGTTAAAAATGAGAAATAACTGTACCTTCGGCACATTATCCGTAAAAAAACAAATATACGTTATCTTGTTTTAATATTAGATTCCTTTTTGTTCAGAAATAATATTGTAAGAAAGCAAACAATTTATAATCTATGTAAAATTCTCTATAGTTAGTGTTCAAACATGACACAAAGATATTTTATAAATGTTATTTGCTTATGCAAAAATAACCCCCAGTGACTCAGTGGCAAGTCTGAGGCTTATAATGCTAAAAAATCGTGGACACCCATGGTGGGCACAGCACAGACAGCCCATTGCGTAGCTTTGTGCGTAACAAAGCTTATACATTTTTTTTTTTTGTACACGACAGCCACCGTGTTTTGCCAAAACATAAATGTCGCCATTTTGTTTCTGTTGATCCCATTGACCTGAAGTTGGTGTCGCCCCCTAGCGGCACGGCGGCATGTCCGCGGACGTACAACGCTAGAATCCGGGTTTCGATACCCGTGGTGGGCAGAGCACAGATAGCACAATGTGTAGCTTTGTGCTTAATTACGAACAAACTGAAGTTGGTTTTAAAAGAAAAATTCAATTTTTAACTACTTTAATACTGATATTGTATTTTGTTACTGATCTTGCCACTTGATCGTTTTGAGAAGGAATTACGTTTAACTTCAGTTTTTATCATGCGAATATTAGGGTTTTTTAATGGATCTTTTCAGAACATTTCATATTGTTTTTGCCTCCTTAAATCTGCAACTTAAACTATCACTTTATCTATCTCTTAAAATAACTTATGTTCCCAAATCCTTCTCAGTTGAGATTAGTCTTAAGTGTTCAAAAATTACACAAGATTTTACAATAATATTTGCGCTATTCTTTCAAAAACTAATGTGTTAGATGTAAATTTGTTGACTTATAAAGAGGTTGCCGTTAATATAAAACCTTCATCCCTCTTGACACTTCATCATTTCATTTCCCTTACTTTATAACAACCTCTTGTCACTTAAAATTATGGCCCGGCATTGCCAGGTGGTTACGGCACTCGACTCGCAATCTGAGAGTCGCGGGTTCGAATCTCCGTCACACCAAACATGCTCGCCCTTTCAGCCGTGGGGGCGTTATAATGTGACGGTCAATCCCACTATTCGTTGGTAAAAGAGTAGCCCAAGAGTTGGCGGTGGGTGGTGATGACTAGCTGCCTTCCCTCTAGTCTTACACTGCTAAATTAGGGACGGCTAGCGCAGATAGCCCCTCGAGTAGCTTTGCGCGAAATTCAAAAACAAACAAACTTAAAATTATTACTAAACTTGATAATTTTGAATTCTTCTGTTTCACAATTTCTTCAACACGTTCCTTTTACCTTGAAAAAACTTTGTCCCGAGAACTTAATGTAGAACCAACAATATAAATTCATTATTCCAAGAAACTAAAAGCTCAGCATACAGAACCAGGTCATCCAAGCCTCACTATTCGTATCACCAATGGTTTCCAGAACAACCACCTTTATTCTGAATCAAATCTTTTCTTTCTTCACATTTATCGAAATAATGAAATTTTCCAATCGTTTTTACCACAAAACAATCAACAATCTTAATTCCATCATTGGAGCTTCTACTTCTGCCTAAAAAAAAACAATAAAAAAACGCGGCGACATAGCGCACTTTGGAGCTTCCACTTGTTTGTTTTTAATTAAGCACAAAGTTACACGAAGGGCTATCTGTGCTCTGCCCACCACGGGTATCTAAACCCGGTTTCTAGCGTTGTAAGTCCGCAGACATACCGCTGTCCACTGGGGGGGGGGCGAGCTTATACTCTTATATAAGATCCTCACTCATGGAAAACACGTTGGAGTTAATACTTCTATAGAAGATCACATTGGAGGTACTATATCTATATAAGATCCTCACTAATGGAAAACATATTGGAGCTTTTAATCCTATATAAGATCCACACTACTATAAAACACACTAGAGCTACTAATCCTATATATATATATA
>NW_013665881.1:140390-143767 GCF_000517525.1 Limulus polyphemus
AGAGCTACTAATCCTATACATACATATATATAAGATCCTCACTACTAGAAAACACACTAGAGCTACTAATCCTATACATACATATATATAAGATCCTCACTACTAGAAAACACACTAGAGCTACTAATTATATATATATATATATACAAGATCCTCACTACTAGAAAACACACTAGAGCTACTACTTCTACCCGAAAAACATCAGCAGTAGAAGAAGAAACAACTAAATAAAAGCGATCTTGAGGAGCTGGATTCAGTAATCAATATTAATCTCCTCTGATTACTTGGATGAGGCATATCGATTTTGCACTAATTTATACAAAATTAATAGATCCTACTCCATAGTACAATTAAGACTGTATATAAAAAAATAGTTTGTTCAGGTAAACTCAATAAATAACTCAATGTGGATTTGCTCTAAAACAATCAACCAACTCTTCCCTTCATTCATGTTCCAACGATCTAAGTGTGCTTTCAATGTCAGAAGAAACAAGAGAATTCGCCTCTCCTAAATATTCTTTTGGCTTCTTCAGATAACTAGTTACTGAGACACAGGACTAAGGGCGAAAAATTCAGTGGAATAAAGGAAGCTTTTTAAATATTGATTCTAAATTTTGTCACCTTTAATAGATGATATCCATACATACCTCGCTATATCCGACTTCCACTCGGATCTCGCTTTGTATGTTTTAAGCCCCCCCCCTCCCCAGTGGCATAGCGGTGTGTCTGTGGACTAACAATGCTAGAAAAGAAACTGGGTTTCGATACCAGTGGTGGACAGAGCACAGATAGACCATTGTGTAACTTTGTGCTTTTGCTTCCAACAAGCAAACAAACTTGTATGTTTTAAAGTGACATTTTCATTCGGTATCGAATAACGTCGCGTTGATATAACATAAATATTTTAATCGGTTTTTGTGATATTATTTTACAAGTTGGGCCGACAGAATTCATTGTTTCATCTAGTGTTTGATTTTAAAATGATACTAAGCCTCGTGGACTATGCGAACATACAAAATGCTATCTTATAACTATATCGAAGTCATTATTCAATTGTGGAGCAATTTTATATTTTAAGATATAAAAAGTGAGAAATTATTTATTTCATTCTGGTTTGTTTGTTTGTAATTAAGCACACAGCTACACAATGGGCTATCTGTGCTCTGCCCACCACGGTTATCGAAACCCTGATCCTAGCGTTGTAAATCCGCAGACATACCGCTGTGCCACTGGGGGGGGGGGGCTATTTCATTCTTCTATTTTTTTTAGCTAATTATTTACTGTTCCAGAGTTCAGCTCGGATATAGCTGCCGATTAGGCTTAGCCAGCGTGGTATTCTCAGATAACACTGATTTCTTCCAAGATAGGTCCACAAAATACAAGGAGATTCGTCAAGACTTTTATCACAAAGAAATTCTGTATTTTATTACTTTTTTAAGTTCACAAAAACGGTGTATGTGTACTTATTTGTCACGTTTAGTGGAGAGCTCTCTAGATTTTTCCCGGCCTTACCTCAGTTGAGATTTTGGATCGGACTGAATAAGCAACACATTGACTTCAAACTGACCCATAGCGATATGCGCTACTTACGTATTAATCATTCCCATTCAAAAATAAGGGATTTCATAACCTCAAAACATCATTTGATTAATAGTAAAAAAGACAGTTGTCTAACTTCACATGCTATGTATAACTTTACACTTATTTTTCTCACGGGAGAACAATAGAGTTTTATCTTAGATGAATGACATAAAGAAATAGATAGCTAGAGCGAAAGCAACTCAAAGATCTTCTTCACCAACAAGTCACGTGGAAACTGCATATACAGCTGCACAAATGAAACGTTTTGAAAAGGTCCTGTGTTAAAGTAAAAAGGTATAAAACACGTAGTATGCCTGTATACGATATGGGATTAGCTGAAATCATGGATTGTTTTAATACCAGGAAGAAGTGGGTCTTCAGCGAATTGGACTGTTTGGTTCAAGCAACTTCACATAATTACGTTGTTAAAATAAAGTTATTATTACTGTTCTCCTTCCCAATGGCTCAGAGCTCAAATTCGAATTTCGATACCCGTGATGGGCAGAGCACAAATAGCCCAAATTGTGTAGCTTTGTGCTTTACAACAATTTTTTTTCTATAAAACCATGAATACTTAATTTCTTAATCAAACTGTGAGCCAATTCCAAAATAATTAATTTAACAACTCATTTCTTCAAAAATGTGTCTCAAATGTACAGAAACTGAGAACATTTTGGAAGATTTTCAACAATTATGAGAGGCTTCAAGAATATAGGACAACCATAACTAAAGAAAGCATTGGATCTTTGGGGTGGAAAAATGTTTTAAACAATCATGCACGTGACAAAGTAACTCAACGTAAGTCCTTAAATTTACCGCTGACCCACAGGGGAACTGATGGCATGTTAGGATCAGCTTGATGCGGAAATTAAAGAGTGTGCTATCGAAGAAGCGCGGCCGGGCATAGCCAGGTGGTTAGGGCGCTCGACTCGTAATCTGCCAGACGCGGGTTCGAATCTCCGCTCCACCAAATATGCTCGCCCTTTCAGCCATGGGGGCGTTATAATGTTACGGTCCATCCCACTATTCGTTGGTAAAAGAGTAGCCCAAGAGTTGGCGGTGGGTGGTGATGACTAGCTGCCTTCCCTCTAGTCTTTCACTACTAAATTAGGGACGGCTAGCGCAGATAGCCCTCGTGTAGCTTTGCGCGAAATTCAACACAAAGAAACAAACTAGCTAACTAAATTACACTGTATATTTTAATCGATATTGTGTTATTTAAGTTAAAGAATATTGAATATTTCAGGCAATGGTGTGTTTCTGCAACTTTTAGAGCATTACAGTGAACCACAGCTGTGACAAGACGTTTGCCTAAGAAGGTAGATCACCGATTTATTTATTTATTTTTGTTATCTATTGAAACAGTGATTTTTCTCCTCATGGACCAGAGGGCAACCAAACAACACGTAAACCTGAAAAACAACAACAAAGAAAATTACTCGGAGCGGTCAGGCTGTAGTAGTGCTAGTGAAAGTAATCGGAAGATATCGTCTTGTACAGAACATCACAGACATCCAGTCAAACATGACCGAGTCATCAGGCACAGAGAAATCCAAATTTTCAGAAATCTTGTTTTGGGTAAATAATTCATATTATTTTGAAAATTTGGAGAGAAAAAAAATGTCTAGAGGATAATAACTGAAACCAAACTATCAATGATTTATATATATATATTATATAAGGCGAGCGAAACTCGTGAAACCATTTTCAATCGTTTGGCAAGGTAACTTTAGCGCCAAATTATCACGTTGTTAATTTTTTCAGTAGTATTTAGTAACATGGAAAAAAAAAAAAAG
>NW_013665881.1:144040-150346 GCF_000517525.1 Limulus polyphemus
TAGTATTAGATTATATACTTACTACTTACGTGTGTGTGGTGGGGGGGGAGGTGGTGATTTGGGGGGATAATTTTTAACACATTGATGACATGCGTATAGGATGAAGTATCCTTGGATGCTCTAAGCATAATCCTGGTCTCGTCCGATCTCCGTAAACACCGAATGTTGGTGACCACCAGGGAATAACGGGTGATGATTTCAGCATTGTCCAACAGGGGGTACCATATCAAAAGGGCAGTAGTTGCTTAAGAGGAAGGATAAGGATGCCTACCATTTCCTAAGCGTTTTTCATATTATTACTGTTGTCTTGAGCAATTAAACCAAAATAAAGATCAGTTATATATATATCTTGTAGGCGACCCTGACCTCGTGATTCCGCTCGATGATGAATTCCTTCTGAAGTTTCTTCGTTCAAGAAAGTTTGATCCCGATCGAGCTTTACATTTACTGCAGAAATATTACAGATTACGCGTAGATAACCCGGTACTTTTTCAAGATTTTGTACCTTCGGCAGTGAAAGAAGTTTTCAGTGACAACATTCAAGGAATATTACCTCATCGAACTCCATCTGGTGCAGCAATTTTTGTCTTCAAAACGAGTAAGTGAAACAGTATTGTCCCTCTTAACATGCCGTCTATTCTGTAATAGATTGTTTAGGCAGAGTATTCATGATGGACGACAACTGTTGAAAACGGAACACTTTTGAAATACCGCCCTCTACATTTTTTTTTTTTTTACAACAGACAATTGCCGTCCATTCCAGTTTACCCATCATGCAGTCGTCTACTTCAATACACACTTCTAATTTTTCCCGTATATTAGAATTCTGCATGCTTCGATGCTCGGCTATATAAGACAGGCTCGGTCTTCCATCGGCAAGGATCGGGTATGAACTACTGGTTTTCGTGTCGGACTGTGAATCTTGTGCGCAAGGTTCGCGTCCCGTTGCTGAAAAAATGCGCTCCCACTTTGGGAACGCTGGGATGTTATATGAATGATGCTCAAAACTTTGTTAGTTGATTAAAGTAGCGCAATAATTGGAGGCTGTTGACTAGCTGCGTTCCCTATAGTCCGTCAGTTAACAGTTAGGGACAACTAGTGCAGATAGTCGTTTTGCAGTGGACTTCCAGTTGGTTAGTCGTAAGTTTACGGACTTATAACGCTAAAATCTGGTGTACAGAGACCAAATAGCCTATTGTGTAGCTTTGCGCTAAAAGAAATAAACCTTTTGTTGTTTTGCGCGAACACCCGAAGCAAGCAAAGTATATCGGTATTATTCTTTAAGTACGGACTGTCTTAAAGATAACTTCTCCTGTATTAGCTTTGTTAGCCCCTAATGGTTCAAGTGTAAGTCTGAGGGCTTATAACGCTATAAATTTGGTTTCGATACCCATAGTGGGCACAGCACTGATAGCTTTCCTTTAAAAACCAATAACTTTCGCCAATGTTCTTATTTGATAGCGTGCCCTCCGGTGGCTCAGCGGCAGGTCTAAGGGCTTATAACGCCAAAAATCTGACTTTGATACCCATAACGGGCACAACACTGATAGCCCATTGTGTAACTTTGTGTTTAACAACAATAACAGCAAAAATATTAACTGTTATTCTGTTTAGAATTTGAAGCAATAACACTGAAATAAGCAACGCAAAATATAATTTTCAGGATACCTCAACTCTAAAGTTACTGTCACGATGTTGCTATAATATGTCTTAAAGCCGAACCACAGGGCTTTTTTAATGTCACTACTGTTATTAATATATATATATATATAATCTATAATTAGAGATATTGTTTTGCATGTATAAGCAGCACCTTTGATGTTGTCGTTTCTTTTCCCTCTCGAACGGCAGTTTCCATATTCCAAGTAATTAGTTTTTAGATCATAATGGGCTGGATTATCTTTACCTCCTCACTTTTTGATTTTTTACATTCAGTAAATTTTATGAATATTTCATAGAAACGTATCAATTACTTAGGGATTTTCCACTTTTTTCGTTGTTACAGTAACGAGATTACATGTTTGTTTGTAAGCCCAGTAACGAGATTGCATGTTTGTTTGTCTGTTTGTAAGCCCAAAAGCTGTACAATAAATAATCATCAGTCTATCTTACGTGGATTTGAATCCGTGCTATACCATAAAATATTCTAAGCATTTTCAGCAATGGTTGCGTTATAAAAGTAACAGTCAATCCCTTCGTGTGAATGGTGGGTGGAAGGGTGCTGCTGATTGACTGCTTTCTTTCTCTGGTCATTAGCTACTCTTAGTAACTTCCCATAAATACAAAACACAAACACAGGTTTATACTTTTAGCGTTATCAACGATATTGATAGATTTTAAAAGGCAAATTAAATTAATTTAAACGCTAAACACACACACACAAATGATCCGTGTTAGTATTTTGTTCTGGAACTTTGTGTTGGTCTCGAAAAGTTTTTTAAACTTTAGTATATTTAAAACATTTTTTCCCTAGGTTCCTGGAATACTTGTAAATTCGACGCAGACGATATTTTTCGAGCCAACCTGATGTGTTTAGAAAAAGCTATTGGAGAAGAGGACACCCAAAAACATGGTATAGCAGCAATACTAGATCTTCGAGGTTTTGGTTTTGGTCACTTCCGCCAGGTGACTCCAAATCACGCTCGCCGAATTATAGCTTTAGTGCAGGTAAATGATTGTTTACGAGACGATTTTAAAATCATGAACCCTGTATATTAGTTATTTGGATTTGCGTACTCACAAATGGGTCTATGTAATGCACATGCTATGACGAATTCCTGATTGAGTCTACGCGTCTGGTGTGAGGTTTGTAATCCGAAAAAAGGTATACTAATTTATTGATTTTTATACTTTAAACACGGACTACAAATGTAAATCAAAATTTGCTGAAATTAGGTGTAAATTCTAGGCCTTGTTATTTACTAAACCTAAGTCAGTAACCCTTAGAAACTAAAGAATTATCATCCATACACCAATCCTTTATTGGCAAGGGGGCACCTCCCTCCCTGAAAAATTGAGAGACACAATTCTTTACTCATTCAGCATATGTATATAAATTTTATTTCTTCACTTCACAATTTCACAATACTTGCCCCCCCCCCCCCTCACTGAAAACATTACTGCGGACGCTCATGAACACGGGGTCTTGTAGGCCTTTACAGTAAAAATAATGTAATATACTATTAAGTGTTAATACGCAAAAAAACATTGTTTAGTTTTAGATCATAAAAGTGTTTATAAGACCAATTGAATAGGAGTGAAAGAGGGTCTGGTTGCTTCCTATGAATTTTTATCCTATATGTGCCAGATGCAAACCACAACCTCCATTGTCTTTTCTAACACTCTACCCCCTCCCCCGAAAAAGTTTGCTTTACGTTCCTTGAAAAGTGCCCTTTTTGTCAATGAGCCCTGACCTTTTAATGAACTCTGCACATTACGGACAATGATCCCATGAAGCTTCCCGAGGGCTGAGTGTTTAACCACTCTTCAGAAGCATGATCCATTTTTATCTCCAAAATAATACATAACTAATCATTACGGACACCGAATGTATTGTATAATTAATTGTCAAGATTACCTTGTGATGTAATCTCTTACAGTTTAGACAGCCAAATAAAACAGCTTATTTTTAGAGGAGTTGGTTATACATAGAAAGACTAAAATTGAGAT
Source organism: Limulus polyphemus (assembly GCF_000517525.1). NCBI lineage: Eukaryota > Metazoa > Arthropoda > Merostomata > Xiphosura > Limulidae > Limulus > Limulus polyphemus. The sequence goes on from NW_013665881.1 coordinate 147,710, forward strand.
GTCATTGGAGCTGTTTAAATGAGATATATGTCAAAACGGGTACAATTATTTAACACAGAAATACAATGGAGGATCAGAATAATTAGTCATAATTTTGAAATTGGAGGAAATGGTTCGAATTTTTGAGCGACTATACTATATATTTGCAGTTTCTCGTAAATCGGAAAAATTTCGTCACGAGGTGCTAGTTTTCCTGACAATAATTATTATGTATTTAATGCTGGGCAGGGTTGAATTAGTAATTACAAGAACACATTTGTGGAAATCTAACAATGAGGCATTTCCATTGTTTTATCTTCACGTGATTTCAAGAAATAGACAAGAAGAAAGAAAAGAAAAGAACCCTCTGTTTGTTATGTTATAAGTATTCTGCACGCTTGGTTAGTTATTGTAGAGGGCGCTAAATTATTCCAGTTAATTAACCCCGGCTTCTTACGCCACAACTAACGACATCTTCTGAGTAATCATCGACATGGATAAGAAGAAAACACATATGCTTGAGCTCGCACACTTGCCATTATTATTATTATGTATTTCACCATGCGAAATCAATATTATATAACATTACATACATATATTCATTTTACTATCAAAGTAATGATTTTATTAATTTCTGATCAAAGATAGGCCTACTATGTACAGCTAAGTACTCAAAATGTAACTGATAAGTTAAGGAAATCAATTTTATAAAAGAAAAACTGCCTAGAAGTACACGATGTCATAATTATACACAAGAAAACTAAAACCTACGACTAACGCGCATTGAGTGAGTAGTGGACCAAAGAAACACGGTTTGCTATATTAACAATTTTCTTGCTCCTGTAGTACACATTTGTCAATAACAGAAGAACAGTAACATATTTATATATATATTATTACATTTATTTTTCAGGATTGCTTCCCTGCTAGGTTTAAAGATATCCACATTGTCAACGAGCCTACTCTCTTTGGAGTTCTGTTCAACCTCGTGAAGCCATTCTTAAGCGAGAAGCTGAAAAATAGGGTACTATGTTTTTGTTATGTTTTTGGTATTTTTGTTTTAATGTACAAATGTAATCGTAATTCTTCTCAGGCTTACTGACGTTAAAACCAGCTTTGTATATTATGTCCACTGATATATTACATATAAATGGATTGATATTCATAATGTATACTTTATTGTTTTAACCAGATCTCGTGACTATCAAACCAACTTCTTCGTTTGGCAGACCTGTAATCATGAATCAGTTCTAGAATGTAAGAAATGTATTGGATCAATAAACTTTTAAGTATTTTTGTAATTAACAACATCATTGTAAATGGTAACCAACAGATGGCACCACTTATGTTTAGAATGTACCCTGAAGCAGAAGGTCAAGGTTGAGAAAGAAAAGTTTTATCTTATACTTTCATTAATAAATTAGTGTCGTGCTTTTAGTATAGTTTACTCATCGAGCTCATACATGTGTAACTAATCTATTTTCCATCAAAATAAATTAAAGTAAGATTGACAGAATAAACTAATATATATTTTTTTCTTTTCTGACTAATTCTGGAAAATTGCATATATGCTGAGTCTTTTTATTATTATTATTATTATTATTAATTGTGTAACTTGAACGAAAAAGTTTTTGTGTGTGTCTTACAATAAATTTCATGTACAATTAATGCATATTGCCGAGCCTTTGTAATTCATGCGTATATTTTGCACACTGTTATTTCGTTTCAGATATATATCCATGGAAACGACTTTACATCTCTACATCAGTATATTCCTGCTGACATTTTACCTTTTGACTACGGTGGACATTTAGAGCCATTTAACAACGAAAACTGGCACTTAGACATACAAAATAGCGAAGACATTTTTATAAAGAATAACAGATACGGCTATAAACATTTTGTTTTCTTGAAATAAACACCATCGGAAAATCCTCCGAGGAAAAGTTTCTGCCTATGGAAGGATAAATTTGATAAAATGATTTCACCGTCCTCTGCCAGCATCATGTTAATATACGACGTTCATTCACAAAACATAACAGTTATATATTGAGAGAATGCCGTCTCGTAGCAGCAACGAAATTTGTGTATGTGTATATATATATATTTAAGCGTAAAGCTATATAATGGGTTGAGCCGACCGCGGGTATCGAATCCTGATTTTTAACGATATAAGCCCTTAAGCTTACCGTTGAGCCACTGGGAAGCAACAGCACTCAAAAACGCACAAGAAGGTGATATAGTTATTTTGTCTATTGCCAGTCTTATCAAACACAAGATATTTATAGCAGACCCATACAAAGGACTGTCTAAAATGCTGTCTAAAACTGAAATCAGTAAATAAATGTTTTATTTTCCATTGATAAAAACATGTGCAATTAATAGAATAATGTTTTACTGTCCATTGATAAAAACATGTGCAATCAATAAAATAATGTTTTACTTTCCATTGATAAAAACATGTGCAATCAATAAAATAATGTTTTACTTTCCATTGATAAAAACATGTGCAATTAATAGAATAATGTTTTACTTTCCATTGATAAAAACATCTGCAATTAATAGAATAATGTTTTACTTTCCATTGATAAAAACATCTGCAATTAATAGAATAATGTTTTACTTTCCATTGATAAAATCATGTGCAATCAATAAAAT
>NW_013665881.1:151346-169199 GCF_000517525.1 Limulus polyphemus
CTGCAATCAATAGAATAATGTTTTACTTTCCATTGATAAAAACATGTGCAATCAATAAAATAATGTTTTACTTTCCATTGATAAAAACATGTGCAATCAATAGAATAATGTTTTACTCTCCATTGATAAAAACATGTGCAATCAATAAAATAATGTTTACTTTCCATTGATAAAAACATGTGCAATCAATAAAATAATGTTTTACTTTCCATTGATAAAAACATGTGCAATTAATAGAATAATGTTTTACTTTCCATTGATAAAAACATCTGCAATTAATAGAATAATGTTTTACTTTCCATTGATAAAAACATCTGCAATCAATAAAATAATGTTTTACTTTCCATTGATAAAAACATCTGCAATCAATAAAATAATGTTTTACTTTCCATTGATAAAACATGTGCAATAATGAATATTGAGTAAAAAAATGAAATATCAAAATTTGCTTGCCTTGATAATATATTTTAAATGTTAACCGTAAAAAGAATTATATGAATTAACTATTAAGAACAAAGTAGTTTGAACTATGTCATAATTTGTTTTTGTATTACCTGTGATATTAAACATAATTTGTAATGGAATCATTTTATTTTTCTTATAACTGTGCTTATGTTTCTTTGTGTATTTTGTTTGTAGTTTTTAATTATAGAAACTGATTAAATGTGACCGAGGTTGAACAACAATGACATTATACTTACGCTTGGACACGTGACATTTTAGATTTTCAAATGTCAAATGGCTAAATTACACCATGGAATTAAAAATTATATTTAATTCTCTCAGAACTAAAATAACAGTGTTTGTGAATTCTCTGGATTTTCTCTGGTACTCGTAGTTACCTACGACCAAATTTTGATCAATTTTTTTTCCAGTTTGATCCTTGTAACTTCAGCGCAAGTGTAATTTTTATCGATTTTAAGCAATCGTCGTTTCTCAAATTCGATTGTCGTGGTGTGATATAATAGTCTATATCTCTGCTTTGAGATATCAGAGACTAGTGATCTAAACCCGAAACTAAATATATTCTTCTATTGTTTTCAACTGTTTTGGTCCAACTTGACTTCTAGTTCAGCGGAAAATTTCATGGAGATCGGAACATGGCGATAAGATATCAGATTATTGATATACTGCTAGAAGAACAGATGTTTGTAAACAGCTTCTGCAGAAATTACAGTTCTTAAAGCTTGCATTATCATTTTACACATCATATGACTTGCGATATTGCAATATGATAGGAATTTTGTTTTCATTGTGGAACAAGACACGGTTGAGAATTTCTATGCTTGGTTAGATCGTTTTGTGCTCGATAGTACCAATTATCGTTTGACCGACAAGGTCAGTGTTTAGCTTGATTTTCGTTTTTATTGGTGTAAAGCATGAAGTTACATAACGGGCTATCCGTGCTCTGCCCATTGCGGATGATATCGAAACATAATTTTTAGCGATATAAGTTGGCTGATTTATTTTTGAACCACAAGGGGGCTTTATTTGGTTTGGTTGTTGCAAAGCGCAAAGCTTCACAACGGGATATCTGTTTTTACCAACCACAGGTATCGAAACCCAATTTTCAGCGTCGTAAGCCAGGGGACGTACCACTGACTACTGGGGGCGCCACTTTTTGTTAGAATATGTTTTCACTAGACCTTATATTATCGTCATTGCTTGAATGGGCGAAGAAAATAACCGAAAAGAAATGGCTTAAAACTTACTAAAATATTACATTAAACCTTCTGATTAACAATTAAAAAGTTGGCTTGCTTTTGATTTTGTTTTGGTTAAAAAATGACTTTCATTGTACGCCAGTGATAGAAAATACAGTAAAAGTGCGTACAGTGTTATTCAAACCAATATAAATATAAAATATAAAGTAAATATATTTATAAAATTTACAGTTTCATAAAGCTTTACTCAAATGTAGAAAAAATTAATAAAAACAACTAATTGAAATATACAGCACAAGTAAGCTTTTTAAATTGTTTCTTAAAATCATTTCACAAAGAAATATTTTCGAATTTCCAAAGCTAAAAATTCGTACAAATACCAGATTTGAAAGTAAGATATCTTATCTCGCAGAAGCTACATGATTTATAGAAAGTTCATTTGATTGTCTTAAAAACTATTTCATCCGATAGTTCATTTTTTGTTTCCTTTTTGAATCGCAATACAACAAATATATAAGATAGGTGCATCTCGAGTTGGCATCCAAGGAAGTCCTATAGGTGTTCAAAAGTATTTAAATGGACTTCCTGATGGCTAATAAAGCAATTCTATCAAGCTGTGAGGAATTGTGCAGTCAACTGCAGGACTAGACCATGTTTATTGACTTTATTTCCGACTCATGAAGTCTGTTTCTTACTGTTTGGTTACTCATAATTACTTCAGTTACAGTCCTAAAGTCTATGCTGGTTCGTGGAAGATACATAGGCAGTTTTTCATAGCCATGTTGTGCGGATAGTGGTACGTCAGGTTGTACAGTTGATTTCACCATCATATGTCCATGTGTATAGCATACTGGCCGGTTATCTGTAACCTTCTGGACATGCCGAAATGAGCAGTAACTTGTCTCCGCGCTTGTTCAGTTTCATCATTTGACTAAAAATACTTTGCCCCCCCCCCTTACCACTAGCAAATAAGATTGTTATTAAACAATTGTATTGAAGTAATAACTAAAACTGAAAATTAAAATGATCGCTAAAAATTGGCAAATGGTAAAAACCTATTTTGGTGAAATATAAACGTATTATTTATTGATTTTACTTTTCTTAGTTATTGATAATATTTATGAACCACATGAAAACAAAGACAAAATGAAAAATATAACTTACTGAAATGTATACACATGTAACATTATATACCGACTAGCCCAAAAGCTAGTTCTGATTGGATAACGTGATTTCCACCAGCAAAACCTCTTGATCTTTTGTTTGTGTGTATGTGTGCCATATTTATTTACTGTTTCACATATATTCGTATATTAATATGAAGTAGACCAGGCATAAGAAGAATTAATACATTTTTATAGTGCCACTAGCGTTTTGGATCACACTGACTTTCGCATATTTCTTTAAATCACCGCAAGAGTAATTCTGTATTTGCGCACCAGGAGGCTTACGACGCTAAGTGTTATAAATGTCGAAACATATCTCGGATTTCTGGAAATTTTATACTGAATTAAGCAAACTAAAGACGTTCGATAAAGCTACATCTTTATCATCATTAAACTCCTAATTAATAAGGACACAATTTCTAGGCTTACTGGATTTCATTAATTGTTTTTTTTTTCAATCACTTTTGCCGTTCTAATTGCTTCCTACATGTCATGATTATGTTAATTTTAGATATGCTTGTGTATAGCGTGGTAGCTTATTCTATATGGTTTTTCCAAACGGAGGTGATTTAATTGAATTGCTGTTGAAAGACCTTGGAAACGCCATTGCGGCAAATATATCTTATTTTTTCATTAAAAGGCTAGAATTCCAAGTTCATTATTATCAACGAACATGTCAATTTTTCGTATATCTAATTAAATTTCAATGAAAATCAGACAGAAACTATCTATTAAAAACACACACACACACACACACGTCAGATCTGCATAATCGTTTAGGAAGTTATTTCTACTTATTTAGTTCTATGCGAAACAACACTAAGAAATATAAGTTGTGAAAATAAATAAACCACCCGTCAATAATTTCAACTATTTTGTGCATTATTATTATCCATGAATAAAAGAAGAGAGGATGTCTTTATGTGTATGTGTGTGTTTTGTTTTTCTTATTTAACTTCATATGACAATTTAATACGTGTCTGTTTTAGTCTCGTTTTTATTACGTATATAATTTTTAAAATAAAACCTAAAATATTACTGATGAAATACCAGCTTTTCGATCGATCAAGAGCTACGTTAAACATCCACTAGATGGCAAAACAAGCTGGTAAATTCCTACTTGTGATTGGACAAAAATAAAAAGGGGCTAGCGGCACATAAGTATAGAGGCACAAAGTTAGATTCTGTTCTTGTTTCTGCTGAAAGGTGTGGTATTATTCAGCGAGTAAGACGTAATATGAAAGAGTATTAATCGTATTTTTATTTTGTAAATAAGTCATTTTGAGTCTGTGGACAAAAGCTGTTGGGAATGTGGCATAACTTATGTGGAGTTGTCGTTGTACTTTTTGTGGTGGTGTATACGAATGATGTAGTAAAAGCGGAAGATGCAATTCCAGCGAAGGCGGACAAGGTAAGCAAGTATTGAAGTAGTAAAGCGGGTGTGAAACCCATTCTAATAAAGTAATATGGTACGGTGTTAGGCGAATGTGACGTTGTACGTCGAAAACATTAAGAATACACATATATACTTTCCTAATATCTTGGAGAAATATCATCCAACTACAGTAAAGTTTCGAAGCGAACGTATGATAACATTAATCCATAATTTTTTCAGCGGTTCAAGCCTAACTATTTTTGTAACAGTTAGTAGTATTAGTATAATTAATTAGCCAACGTCCACATGTTTACAATGGATTTATGAAGTTAATAACTTTCATAGTACGAGTCAAACCTACAAATTATAGATAAAAAAAATATTTTTGTAAATTTTGAAACCAAAATTAACTTCTTCAAAAACTGTTCTGAATCCAACGAAGAAGGAATTTAAATTAAAGTATCATTTTACAAGTGTAGAAATAAAAAGGTTAAGTTATAAGGCGAAATTCCATCACATGCCGAGATGTTCAGGTCAGTATAGACAAAGTATATTTAGTTGTTAATAGTAATACTAGAATATATATTTTGTAAACCATATCAAAACATTTCTATCACATCATCAGCTTGTAAATTTTTTAGTTAAAATATTCAAGAGATGGATAATCTTAGGACTAACACTAACAGTGACGTGTTTTAGCGAACCTGTTACTAACAGTGTAAGGTAATTGAAGGTCAACCAGGTGATTACAAATTATAAAATACCTAATTCGGACATGCTACTAAAAATAAGCTTTCATATTAGTAAACATACAATAGTTGTAACATGAGAACTAGCAGAATTAGACGTAACACTTGGCAAAATATTTAATAAAAGATATATTAACTATTACTGCTTTAAAATTATAAGTGTAATTGATTAGTTAAATATCCATCTGGTGTTGTAAAAGACGCAAGAAATAAAATGGGAGTTAGTGGTTGTCTTTTACTATCTTTTTATTTGTGTGTGTGTCCAAGTGTTGTAACTAATATAAAAAGTACAATGCAGAAGTTAGAACAACTATAATAAGTAAATAACCGTTAGAACAAAGATAAATAAAAAGCACTACATTATCTAAAAAGTATATATTAGTAAGCAAAAAAACAAGATACACAAACAATAAGAATTGTAATAACAGTTAGTAGAACTAGCAAAAGAAAATATTACAGAACACACGAAAAAAAATCTGTAAATTCCAACAATAAGTAGCTCTGAAACAAAACTGTTAGAACAACAAACAATTAGACCTAAACTAGTACGAAAACATAACAAATATCGTAAGGTTTTCAGCATTAAAAATTTATGTACAATAAGTTTAACAAAAAAAAATAGATATTTTTCACTGTTAGAATATATATTATTGTCTTAAAAGTTGATTATCTCTACGATGGGGATATAATTAATAAAACTCGAAATATGAATTTTTATATATGTGTTACTAAAAAAATTCTAAGTACCATTGTCACAATAAGTGGTTGGAAATAGAACTTATTAGAAGAAACCAGGCAACTAGCTTGCAGAACATGACGCTGAAACGCCTTCACAGTGATTGTCAAATGGAACATTAAAAGAAAGGGATAAAAATGTTGACCCCTCGTATTAGGTACTACGATGCTAACCAGAGTCTTGTAAATCATGTTTACTGTTGCACACTTCTCTGTGTGCATTCGAATCTGATAAAAGAGTAATTCAACAAACATGTTTGACCAGTTTCGTCTGCTGTTTTATATATGGTGACAATGAACCCATTCACAGCTATTGCTCGTTAAATACAGCCGTGATATTTTAAAGTTAGTGGTTCCCATTTGTTTTTACTTCTTACAAAATACAGTTAATTCATACTTATAGGACGTTACAGAGCTGGATTTGGAATAAGCTGGTAGAAATGTTTTGTATTGTGTTCCCGTTTTCTAGGATCCCGGTAATATGTGATGTAGTATGTTTAAATAAGTATCTTTCAGATATCATAACTAATTTTTCGCGTATGATAACCATCCAACGTATTTTATTTTTGTGAATTTAGTAAGCCCACAAAAATACCAATTTAATCTGCATACCATCATCAAAGTATCCTGTAAAGAATCACATTAAGTTAGGCTTAATACTTGTTAGTCTGTATAGTTATAATATAGCATGTAATTTTTGAAGTACTAAGAAAGATGAAATAATGAGAGGCGAAATATTTAATTTTACACTCCCTTTTCTGAAGCATCTAAAAAAATCAGTTGTGCAAATGACACTTTAGTTATCAAGGTCAGCAAGTTCGCCACCATGTCGTTGAACTTTGAACTTTTTGTAAGGAAAATATTGCATGTCAACATACTTTTCTCAAAAAGCATTCTGAAATAATTTACCTTATGGCACAAACTACACAAACCAGGAAACTTTTCCGTAAATTAATTACTTAAGAAATAGTCGATTATTTCAAAAAACAAGTCTGCTCCAAGAGTAATGTTTATTACTCACCATCTCTTACATATGGTATTAACCAAACTAAGAAATGTGCATTACATATTGAGGATGTAGGGCGCTTTGGAATACTCTAAAAGTAAAACCAGGTGTGGAGCAGACGCGGGGTCTCTCTGCAGATTGTGAAGTGTGAATATCCTTCTTTTCAGTATACCTTGGAGGGTCATTTTTTCCCCATAACATGCATTAACAGAATAAATACACAGTATGAGGTTGTAACCTTACTACATTGGCACGTGCTCAGCTCGTTTCCGTCATATTTAAAGTCGCAATTTCCTCATTATTTCATTTTTTTTTTTAACTTTCGAGAAATGCCGTTAACCACTTAAACATATTAGTATAGTTTGATCTCAAAGAAGGAAAAATTAAACAGTTACCGTATCATTTTAAGGACAACGTTTCACTAGTGAAATTGAGTTTAACTCTTGTCTTTTAGCTGCACTTTGAGGCCGTAGATGCGCTATAAGAGTGATGGTCAAATCCTATTATTGACTAACTGTCCCCTCCCTCTTGCCCTATCAGTTCTAAGTTACGTTTATGCACAGATAACCAGCCCTTTCTGCAGTTTTTCGCGAAAATTCTAAAACCTAGTCTTGTAAAAAATATATTGTATATTTGAATCTCTGTGTCACCTTCCTTCTACGGTTGAATAGTGTTATGAAACAACTGTTAGATTTTGTATCTGCGTCCTATTTTTATTTTTGTTCACCTTTGTATAAAATGTTTGCTGGAGTGGGGTGCAATTTATCATTTGCAAAAGCACCTGTTTCGCGATATGTGAAATTCTTACTGTAAGAAGAGAAACGCATTATATACTCCCTTTATGTTCTGTTTTGGGGAATCCGCCAGGGCCGTTCCCTGTTGTGTACACATTCTATCACGGTGAAAGTAAACTTGGTAAAGGAAGTGGGCGGTTGACCAGTTGCATGATGGGTAAGATACAAACATTAAACCTCTTACGTGTTTTTAAATGGCAGTATTAGTTTCATCGTATCCGCTCTTGAAAAGGGAGGAAACGAACGAAACGGCAACTTAATAAGGTTAAAACTAATTAAAAGTACTTCCCCTCCCCCCCAAAAAAAGGTTAAAACTAATTAAAAGCACCCCCCCCCCAAATAAAAGAAGATTAAACAGATTAATTAACTGAAAACAACAAATCACACGTTCCGCTATATTTGTGGTTTATGTTGTGAACAAAACATAATGAAAGTTGGCTTTATTTAATTAATGGTGCTCCATCTTTAAATGTATATTTTCACAACGAAAGTTAATATGATAATTTAGGTCAAATCCCAATTCAATTAGAGTAGTCCAAGAATTGAATAAATGCCATCCATGTAGTCTATCGGTTCAGAATTAGAGACATCTAGTACAGAGAGCGTCTGTGTAGTTACAATAAGTAAGAAACCGACCATCAGATTTCACTGACAATAATTTAAGTACTTATGAACAGAACTCGTGTTCAAAAACCTAAAGTGACTTACATTCATTATCTCTAGTTTTGTTATTGCTGTTTGAGTTCTACTCTTTATAATCCCCACATTATCCCATTTGTGAATAACGCCGAGAACAATCTGTGAGGTAGTCCTCTGTTTCTGTAGAGGTAAAATAACTGATATCTTTATCAGTGAAGTATGATAGTGTAGAAAGTAAGAGGTTAAGAGATTCGTTTTGAGTTTACTTACTTATTAATATTACTTTATTACAAGTTATAGCTTTTACAGTAAGTGAGAATATTTTTTAATAGAATATAGGGCCGAAGGAAGCGGTAACGCCAGTCAGGTCATGGCCTGAACACTTTTCATTGCATGTATACAGCTACAACTTGTGTATTAAAACTTGCTTCTTTTAATTCAATTCATTACGTTGTGTGTATGGATTATTTGTACTTAAAATGGCCCAAGATTCAATCTTGTAGCATTAAATTTTCAAATATTTTCTGGAGGGTATGCTCTAAGACCCTCTTAGAAATGGCAATGCGACAATGACTTGACCACTCCAAAATATTTCACAGAAACTCTCATTTCCTTTTATAAAAAAGTAACAAAATGAAAGTTTCCCTAACGTTTAGGTACTTAAGGACAATTCGTTTTTGGATGAATGCACAGCTATGCTTTTTTCAACGATCGAGAGTATTTTCTAACCTACAGTTAATTATGTTTGTTCAAAACGTATCTTCATACTCTTGCCACCACGAACAAAGCTATGTATAAAAGTATTATATTACTTAAGTTATTATTGTTACTAAGTGGCTATCGACCAGGCAGTCAGCCATTTTTTCGTTATTGCTCGGTTGACTTAACTTACATTCTGACTTCAGTCGAAAAAGATTACACTCTTAAAACTGACTCTAACTTGTATGTCTGTGCTGATACTCACGTGTTAGCATATCGATAATAGTGAGTGTACTCAACAGACGATTCAGTGGATGCTAATCACAATTTGCTCTACCTACCACAGGAATCGAACCTCAGATTTTAACGTTAGAAGATATCAAGCTTACCATTAAGTCTTCAAGGCCCACTTTTAGTGTTCTGGTGCATTGGCTTATTAAGCATTTCTAGTCTATTATATTGTGTAGTTTATGTTAATAGGTATGATGCTTTTAAGCTATTTGGGTTCTTTGTATAATTAGTTTACTTGTGATGAGAGGGTCTAAATAATATAATAATTTCTAAACAAAACTGCTTTCTTTAAACACACGCACACACACACAAACTATCCCTGGATTCGGGTTGGAAAAGTAAATCTTACTTGAAATTGACCTTTTATTTTAAGTCAGTAATTTCTTTGTGATGATATCACTGTTATAACAGACTGTAAATCTTAGTGTTTTGTTTTTGAATGTCGCTTTTTTAATGTGAAAAGATAAGTAGTCATAGATGTAAAAATATCTCGTCGCCCTAAAAGCGACTTAAAACCGTACTGATATCACAATCAAGCATTGAGAATTAGTGTTGTGAAACATCTATAATAATAAATAATCACAAGTTTAATAACCAATCATTGATAATTAGTGTTATGAAAGAAGTTGAATAACCAATCATGCTTTGAGAATTAGTGTTATGGAAGAAGTTGAATAACCAATCATGTTTTGAGAATTAGTGTTATGAAATGAATTTAATAACCAATCATTGATAATTAGCGTCATGAAAGAATTTGAATAACCAATCATGCTTTGAGAATTAGTGTTATAAAACGAGTTTAATAACCAACTCCAAAACACCTCGAATTGTGTCAGTTTAACTTCCATGCAAATGGCGTTTGAATGAAAGTTCGGTACACTCAGCAAGAAAGACACCACGTGCTATTTCTTATTGTTTTCGCTCTGTCAGGATTTATCCCTTTCACTGCATTATCATTGAAAGCTATTGTACAAGATAGATCTTGAGTTTAGAGACTTTGAACCTTTTGAAATGACAGTTTAATAGGCCTATTTTGGTGAAATGAACACACAGTGATAAAGCACGTTTCAATTTCTTATTGTTTAAACTTGAGGATTTTTGACAATGTGGACTTTCAGTATTGCTACTCAATAACTTGCACTCGCCAGATCTGCGTTTTATCTGACAAACAGGAAGATATATTGACTTTCACCCTTTCGTGTGTTCATATGGAATCGGGTTTTATTTCTTGATTTCGTGCAGTCATTGTTAACTTCGATCGTTTCCGTTATAGTTTTCGTATATTTGGCAGCAATGGTGCTGGGACCGAGGAATTAAGTCGAAACGCTTTGTTTTGTTCAAAACTTTGAGTTGGTTGAAAACTCTTCTTCAACATAGGAATATCGTAGTTTATCTAGTAATGACTTGATGCCAGAAAATATTCCAATTTTTTTTATGTATAGGGTGTGGAGTTCTTTGCTCTTCTATCATTGTAATGGACAGACGTAGCTCAGTGGATAGCGTGCGTGGAATGTGAGTCGTAGGATTCATGGTTTGTGTTCAACAACTTGCGGCTATGAGTGCGTGATAATAGTGACAGTCAAATCCAACTATTCGATTAGGGTATTCCAAAGGTTGGTGGTTGATGCTGCTTACTAGCTGCCTTCTTGTCTATCAGTTTAAATTTAGGGAAGGCTAGCGCGAAAGCGCTTGTGTAAGTTTACCACATATACCAAAAACAAAGTAAAAACTTATCTTGGTGGACTCGCCATGCTGAGTAGAAAGAAAAATCTAAATTCTTGTTTCGAAAAAAATACTGTTTTAAAACTGACATCTCAAATAGGCCATTTCTCGGGAAAAAGCATACACTTGAAGTTTAAGATACAAATTACGTTTTTACCTTATGAAAGCAAATTGTTTTTGGAATACCCACAATAAGGTTGTGGCAGTTGGGTATCATTGGTTCCCTACTTACTTTAATTTTCTTCTATATTCCTTTTGTTGGAATTGGCTTGTATGATATCCACTCGTTCGAGAGTCTTTTCTCTTTAGGAATGGTTTCAAAGTAATATCCAGACTCGGCCAAATTCTTTCTATAAGGAGGTTGATTGAGGTGTTTTCTCCGTGTCCAATTAAAGTATTATTATTTCATTTTACTGTATAGTCGTCTGTGCTCTCTGACGTCATGTGCTGTTGATATTGAAGACAGTTTGGTCGTTTTGTTTCTTCATTGTATTGGAGTCCACATTTACAAGGGATGTTTTTAAATTAATTCTTTTTTTCATTAGGTATTTAGGTGGTATGTCTGTACTAATTGCGATCGTATTTTGCGATTTTGACATCTTTATATGTTCAGAAAAAATATAACGTGGATAAATCTGGCTGTTTGCTTGTAATTTTCATTTGTGTGTGTGTTTTTATGGTCTTCATTCTCTTCCTTACGTGTTTAGGGATTTTATTCATAGCATCTGCCGCCAGTTTTTACACTAAATGTGTGTGACTTGATTTATCATCCAGATATTTACTACTATCCGCGTCTCTGTCGTATATGAGTTGTCTTGGTAACCGTCACGTCTAAGTATAGGATATCATTTTATTACGTTTCCATTGTGAATTATATCGCTGGATCTTATCCGTTCATATGGTTTAAGAATTCTGAACGGAATCTCGTCTGTAATGTATGACAACATCTCTCAACCAAATCCTGGGTTTTAGAGCGGCTGTTTTGAGGATATTATATTCGAAATGTTCCATGTAGAGGTTACTGAAAACTGGTGATAGGGATGAGCCCCAGTCAATACATCTTACTTTCAACGTAACAAGAAGACCCAGTCAATACATCTTACTTTCAACGTAACAAGAAGACCCAGTCAATACATCTTACTTTCAACGTAACAAGAAGACCCAGTCAATACAACTTACTTTCAACGTAACAAGAAGGCCCAGTCAAACTAACAATACATCACAGAACCACACCACACATCTCTGGACTGCTTAAAGTTCGCCATCCTCTCCATCCCATAACTACTTGAGATATTCATCTAGATATATTACAGATATAACATCACAATTAGCAAATAAAATAACCATTCTCGCATGTTAAGAATTCAGTTCACTTTGAAGAGATTATGAAAGAATCAACCCTTGAAAGACTGGACAGTTCGCCAACAGCATGAATATCGTAGAGCTCTCCAGGAACGCGACCAGTTTACTATCTCTGCAATAACAAAGCTCACAACTTTTTGTATCAATACATCTTACTTTCAACGTAACAAGAAGGCCCAGTCAATACATCTTACTTTCAACGTAACAAGAAGGTTTTATTGTTTCCAGAGATGTGTGTGGTGTGGTTCTGTGATGTATTGTTAGTTGTTTTATTGTTTCTGTTTGACATTTCATGATTTGGTTACTTTTTTATGTTTGCTGTTGAATTGAAGTTGATCTTTTCGCTGTGGACAACTTCAGTTTTCAGATGTATAATTTAAAACGTGATGGTGTATTCTATAACTACAGTGGTATTAGCTTTAATCTCCTGGTGGAATTTTTATAATGTTATCTTTCTCCAAGTTCTGAGGACACTTTTATTTATTTTTTGCTATAAGGGAAATGTTATGGCAAGTATGATTTAAAACGTAATAGTGTATTCTCTAACTACAGTGGTATTAGTTTTAATCTCCTGGTGGAATTTTTATAATGTTATCTTTCTCCAAGTTCTGAGGACATTTTATTTTTATTTATTTTTTGCTATTAGGGAAATGTTATAGTGAGATTTTCATTTCGTGGCTTTTTGGAGTGCTGGCCTTATTTTGACTCTTAGGTTATTTTCTTCTGATAGGTTGTACGTTGTATCTTCTGTAGTTGTAGCTGTATTTAGGTCGGATATTTGATGTGTTATGGCTAAATTTTGGCCTTTATTTCTTTCATTCTGTTAATTGTCGCTTACTTCATTTATTACTATTCGTTTACTTGTTCTTGTCTGTAATGTTAGGGTACTTGAGAACAAACGAGTGAATTTCCATACTACGTGAGTTAGTTTGTGTTGTCATTTGTGTTACTTTAAACTTTGATTCTGTACGTTGTCTACTAATGATGACAACAAAATTTTACATACAATGGAAAAAGTTGTACTGAAATAATTTTTTTTGAGATTAAAACATGGTGAAATCAACTGTGTGCTGAGTGATATGTAATACGTGATTTGATCATCTCGGAGATAATGTATGTGTTGAATGTTTAGTGTTTCAACGGTTTTACACTCGTGTTTGCACGTGAGATCAAACTATGCTTGGGACATCATTAATGGATATTTTAATTCCTTCTTGAAAATATAGCATTTCATGTTTGTTTTTCTTAGATTTGTAACGAAATATCTATAAGCGATCTCAGTATTTATATGTAAACACATTAGTTTTTTGTAACCAATCTGTTCAATTGGAATATCAGACAATACGTCTATTTACGAGAAGTCTTAGCGACCCAGTTTGTGGACAAGAAATTCCACAAAGAAAATGTTGAAAAAGGTCAGTCGTGTAGTCGCATATTTATATTGTATTATTAGTTGTTTTGTTGTTTCTGTGCAAAGCTATTTTTGATAATTCTTGAATTGGTTGATTTTTTTTTTAATGTGTTAGTTGTTGAGTCACATAAAAACTATACATTGCTCCTCTCAATCTAATATGTTTATCATTCACTTCGTGCCTCCAGACATGGCACAAACGACTGATCTTCCATCTTTTTATAACATTAGAAATCAAGGGTCAATGGCATCAACCCCAAGCACACGCAGATTTTCGAATTTTTTTTAATTCTCCGTGCGCTGACGCTTGTGTTTTATTTAGCTACATGGCGTGCAAAACTTCTAAAAGCTGAAGTTAATCTCAAGAGCGGAAAACCTATTAAAAAAATAGAATCTACAAGCTTGCTGTCTCCCGACCATTTCAATGACCCCAAACTGTCACGACATTTCTTGTCGACTGAACAATGAGAACTTGTATCGTTTGCTCATCTAATGCCGTCTTTGGTAGAAGTTGGTGAAAAAGAAAATATTCATGTGACTAGAACAATTCATAAATCTGACTTGAAATCCAAATGCTTCACAGAATAAAGTTCTTTAGAAAACAATCTTCTTTTCCTCATTAGTTTCATATGAAATATTCTAGCAATTATTCCAATAAGTTTGTACTGAATTTAAGTTTAGCGTACGAGTTAAGTGCAACAAGAGTTCCTTGTTATTTAGTGGTCCTTTGCTAGCTATACAATCTTCAATTAGTGGTCCTTTGCTAGCTATACAATCTTAAATTAGTGGTCCTTTGCTAGCTATACAATCTTCACGTAGTGGTCCTTTGCTAGCTATACAATCTTCACGTAGTGGTCCTTTCCTGCCTATAAAATCTTCACGTAGTGGTCCTTTCCTGCCTATAAAATCTTCACTTAGTGGTCCTTTCCTGTTGTAAACGATCAGTCGCATATTTCTCGAAATATGAATTTGCAATTGAGATATATCGAAAAGCAACGTGTATCGACATTTTTACAGCTGGTTAGTTTCATTGTCGATTTTGCTACCCACTTAAAGGTTTACCGTTCAATATTTTTCTTTACGATTACAAAGTCTATATAAGGAATTTACCACAAAGTCCTAAACCCTAAAACTCAAGTTGTCCACTACAAAAAGATCAAATATATATATATTATTTTAAATCCATGCTTACATTATACATTTCATCCATGCAAGGTAACACAGTAGCACTGATGATTCGTTATATAATAATTAACGTTGGGTTTGTGAATTCGTTTGCCCGCGAACTCCTCTCACAGTTTTGAAGCTAGTAGATCCATAACGAGGCAGGCGGACTCGGCGGTGGCCATGTCTACATGGCGTGGTCCCCCTATTACTGTGTGCTAAAACGCCCCCGAAAAGTTAACTAGGCAAAATAAGTTTGTACGAGTAGATGTGCAGAGTCGCCGAGTCCAAATCTGGCATCGGATCGCTCCCTCGGGATCCCGGGAGCTACATGTTTGAGACAGCCAAGGGAACGGTCTAGGAAAAATCAGCGGTGAAATCCCTCGGGATCCCGGGAGCTACATGTTTGAGACCGTGTTCATACCCCCACTCACACTAAGGGCACGCGTTCTCAAGTGGGTGTCCTAACAGGATTCATTTTCGGGTAAGAACCCTCTTGGAGATAAAGGAGAAGCCTCTTCGGTACACTGGGGCCTCATGAGGGGGAGAGCCTTAGAACCTCGCAGCGGAGCGTGTTTTTAAGGTAATTCTACATCCAAATTATTTTGATGATGAGACTCTGGTTAATTTTTCTAAATCATATTCAATTGAACCATAAAAACACATGAAGCCCGAGCTTTTAAATTTCAATAGGATTTATAGGGGAGTAAAAATAATACTTTTTCGAAATTAATTAACAGCACTTAAAATTTGGACAAACGTTTACGATTTTAGTGTGTTAGCAACTGTCATAAACTTCAAGCTTTATGTTTAGAGCTGATACTTAAACGTTTAAATCAGCTGTTAACAAGCTAAATGCGCGATTTGCGATTGAAAAGAACAAACTTTAAATTTTTCTTGTACACAAGTTCTAAACATAAAACAGAAGTCTTGTAAACTGTGTTGATGTCCAACATAAATCTAATACGTGTAAACTTTTGATACGGAAACACGTGATACTTTTTCTTCAAATTTAGAAATGCGTCATCAACATGTCTTCAGTTAATAACTGCGACTTAAAAAGATTTTCCCAATTATTACTTTTCCCCAAAGTTGTTTAGAAAGTCTTGTTTCTAAGATCATTCTTGATATTTATTTTATTATATACGGTATTATTGAAATTACATGATAAGTAAATCGATCGTGGTCGATTCCATAAGCTTGATTACAAAAAATTGGCAAGAATGTAGACAAACTTTTCATTTTGTTTCAGTGGAACTTTAGGCAGAGAAGACGTTGCGGGTTTAAGGACTTTAATGGACTGCAACTGCCTGTTTAATATAAGGGGGATGACGTTTCGGCTTCTGTACTGAGGCCTTCTTTAAGTAATGTCCTGGAACCAACTTTTCTCTTTCTTCATACACCTGTGCCCCCCCCCCCCCAGTGGCACAGCGGTATGTCTGCGGACTTACAAGGCTAGAATCCAGGTTTCGATACCCGTGGTGGGCAGAGCACAGATAGCCCATTGTGTAGCTTTGTGCTTAATTACAAACAAACATTCACCTGACTTACTCTCAACTGCATTATTTAGTAACGAGAATATAGTATAAACAGTCAGTTTTAAAGTAAGCAGTGTGAACACGCCCTATCACTTTCTTATTTGTCATTTAGTAACTGTATCCTGTTTCGTTTGTAGATATTGCTGATAGAATAACTTTATAAGGTCTTACTTGGAGATAAATAGTGTCGAGATAAATTAATGATTGCTGTAGTCTGATAGTTGTGTCTGAAAAATGTATATCCTGAAGTGTTATTTTCAGGTATTTTATGCAGTATAAACGCAGTAAAAAAATCTGATAGAGACAGTACATTAAAGCCGAAACTCCATCTAGAATTATATCTTAAGTAGTTTATACTAGCAGTCAGTCGGACTACGTGAAAATTTTCAGAACTTGTTTACAACACTTGTGACGTTTGAAGGAAGTGAGGAAAAGGAGGAGTGTGCATTGGTACAATTACGATTAGAAACCGAATATTCACATGAAATGGAACTCGCTGGGCACTAGAAAGGAAACTTCTGGGTCATTTTTTTGTGAAGAGTTTTCTTGGTAATTCTAAATTTCCTATGCGTCATTTTGATATATTTCACAATGGTGCACAACGTCTGTAGGGATTAGTTTCACAGAAGTGATTGTTTTTTGGTATATTTATTTTGTGAAATATGTAAGCTGATTATCTTAGTTGGATTACATTTTAAGTTGATAATTTCGATCGATTGCGCGTGGCCTGTTTGGTTAGGGTGCCAGACTGCGGATCCGAGGGTTCATGGTTCATGCCTCATTCGTCAAAATCACTCTCCGCTCCTCGGAGGTACATTACAATATTTAAAAGTATTCCCAAGAGCTAACGGTGGAGTGGTTACTGTTGACTAGCTGCTTTCTCTATCCCCCTCAGTGGCTAGAAACCGGGTTTTGATACCTGTGGTGGGCAGAGCACAGATAGCCCTTTGGGAAACTTTGTGCTTAGTAAGAAACAACATAAACTCTATAAATAGCTTACAAACTATTGATTATATTAATTGTTGATAGGCGATTAAATCAGGACTATAAAACAATAATGAATTAAATATCGCAATACCGTTATCGGTCCTGGTTGTCAACTTATTGTCATAACGGATAATGTCTGTAAGGAATAGCACCCAAATGCCTTGGAGATATCCCATCTATCAAACAATATCAGAACGCCGATGTCAATCTAGTCAGCCGTCATGGGGAAAAAATCAACAATCAAATAACGTTACGAAGCTCAGTGTTTACACCCACAACGTCTCAGCTTCTACTGCCTTTCACTGTCTACAGCCAGTTGTTGGAAGGCAGTTACTCTCAACTCTTACAAAAATATATTAAATAGAATTAAATAGCACCATAAGATATTAAATAGAACTATAAAATATTAAATAGAACTATACACCCTACCTTAAAAGTTCTTATATAGTTCCAACTCCAACCTCCTCCCTTGGGAGTTGGAACCATATAAGAACTTATAAGATAGGGTGTATATTTCTAGGTAATATCTTATAGTTCTATTTAATATTTTA
>NW_013665881.1:170092-184746 GCF_000517525.1 Limulus polyphemus
TTCGTACCCTTATTTGATTGTTTTTTTATTTATTTTTTCCATGACGGCTGACTAGTTTGACATCGGCGTTTGGACACTGTCTGGTAGATGGGATATATATTCCCAACGCATTTGGGTGCTATACCACTTGCCTATTGCGGGTCGCGGGGTCGAAAATCTGTGCCATTAATGCTCGCCCTTTTAACTCTGGAGCGTTATAATATGGCGCTATTCGTTGGTAAAAACAATAACCCAAAAGTTGGCGGCGTGTGCTGTTCAAAAATAAAGACGGCGGCTGATAACCTTGGTAGCTTTGTCATTAAACAACAAACCTTCTATTTTGATATATCAGTTGAAAATTAAGAACAGCTAACGCAGGTAACCCCTGTATAGCTTTTGACGAATATTCAAAACGGACAAAAAATAATTTAAATCTGTGTGAAATGTTTATTGCAGGTTTTATAAATTCCGATTTTGTTAATTATCAGTTACTAAAATAAAAAGCAATACTTCTCGGTTGTATGTGTTTTATAGATCCTTGTGTCAAATGCTTTCTTAATTTTAATTCTACTTAGAATAATAAGTTCCTTAGAAAACGAGGTTTCTCTACTTATAATAGGTCTTCCAACTTGTGTGCGCGCGCGAGGGTGGTGGTGGCGCATATCAAGATACAAGTTTAACAAGGTCCGCAGTCGCCTGCAGCAGTAACTAATTATTGGTGTTCGTGTTGTTTTTTTATTTATTGGTGTTACCATTAAAATAAATATCCATTTTTATGTAGTATAATTTAGAGAAGTTAAAGCTGAGTTGCACCTCAATGATCCTTTAAGTATAACAGGATTTATTGCACCCTCATGGTTAAAAAGCTTAGTTTGCAAGTCCATCGTGCATCATGTGTCACTCAATTAGAAAACGTCATACAAATCCGTTTGAACTTTTGTTACATATCATCGACGAAAGCCATCATCTTTGAGCTTTGTACCCGGATTTAACATTGTACTATATATATATATATATATGTATAGTACAATATTCTGCTGAAGCTCAGACGTTGGATATGGTAAAAATAGTTCGCCGTATCTACATAAATAATACGCTTGCTTTTGTCTGTCCGGAACTTTTCTCGACCAAACTCTACGAATCTCATGTCTTTAGAAAGGCCTTTGTCCAAGGAGTCCTGATTCCATATTGGTTTTTTCTATTCAGAATCACATTACCCGTTTTATGCTTAGTCAAAGTTTTTAATGCAATGAGTAATGCTACACAATGTCGTTGTCATCACGTGACGACTGGCTTCGAGTTTAACTTTTTTGTTTTTTATTTACAAAGTATTTCACACAAACAACACTTAACCCGCGTGCATTTCTTAAAAAAATAATTAATATTACACTAAACACAATTGCAATAAGCTTTCTCGACGTATTTAGGTCTAAAATACGCATGCGCAATTCGTTCAAAAACCATATGCTTATCACTCTGTAGACAAGCATTCAGACGTTCCTGCATATTCAGCTAAGTTTGCCTACATTACAACTTTACATTTACTTTACTTTGCAATAATTTAGCTTCGGTTCGTTCCATAAACTGCTATAAACACTTTTCAGCTATTTTTTTTATTCTTCGTTTTTGTGAGTTTCTTTGATTCAAGTTGTAAAACCGTGTCATACACTGAACTCTCATAACTGTTTCATACTCTGTACATTATTATAAATACCATTACTATACTTTATTGCGTACTTTTATCTGTACTTTGATTAAATAAAGTTACTTCTTCGTGAGTTTGTTTGTCTGACAGCGTAAGTTATCGATCTAATACATAATGTCTGCAAGAAAGCGTAGCTTAAATGCCATGCGTGAAAATGATAAAATAAGTAAAATTCAAGTGAAGGGCATAAAAGCTACCGCAAATGTTTTATGAGTTGTGACTAGTCATATATAATTAGTGTTGAATGATTAAAGTTTTCTGAAATATATTCGTATTTTTTTGCCATTTTGGACTGATAGTTATTTTAATTCAGAAGAATGAAAGAAAATTGATTGTAGTGTATATAAATATACATTAACATCATCAAACTGTTATTCATAGTCCGTATATATAGCTGTGCGTATGAAATATGTAACAAGTGGTGTGTCAACATTTCATTTATAATTATACATTTTCCTTTATCCACAAGAATTCGCACATAAGTGTGCGTGACTGTCTGTCTGTGACTTGATTTGTAATATAAGGAACCACTTCTTTTCTGTGAGGTTTTTTGTTGGTTTCCTCCTTAAAAAGATGTGCGCATGCACGTGGATAAGTAATAATACCCAGGTGCACACCCTCAGGGTCCACTTAGTATGGGTGCAAAATTTCAGGTTTTTAGGCTCTTTCCTCATGGAGATGTGGCGGTCACATATTCTTTTCTGTTTGATTTTGCTTCATAAAAAGATGCGCACGCGCATGGATAAGTAATAATACCCAGGAGCACACCCTCAGGGTCCACATAATATGTGTGCAAAATTTAAGGTTTCTAGGTTCTTTCCTCTTTGAGTTATGGCTGTCACACCACGGACACGCCCTTTTACTGTTATAGATAATCATATAGCTTCACATGGATACTATGTATTTGCATTTCATTAAATTTTCGGGTGTTTAATTCTAAAATATTATTCCACGTACATTAACCTTAAGTGTTTTTAACACCCTTCGTTTGCGGCTTGTGTAAATCTGCCTACCACCCCATGCGCAACAGATTCGCGAATTTTTGCGGCGAGCCATTCAAAATGTTGCGCCCAAAATGCTTGCATCATATGATGTCAGCCGCAGTCGCCTGCGCTAACATCATATGATGTCAACCGCTGTTGAAGAGCTAAACGACATGGTTGCCACACAATGATGGAATGCCCGTATCTTTTAGGTCACTGAAATTGGCTGCGTTTCAAAGTGGCTGTATTTAAAGATTTTCAGTGAACTTGAGAAAAAGAGCCCGTGAGTTTGTTTGCTTTGATTTAGCTTTGATAAACAAATAAAAACTAAGTTTTTGTTTAAAAAAAAGAACAACAACAGAAACAAAGTTTACACGAATGTATAAATATAGAGGAAACTACTACCTTTACAGATGCACTTTGTAACTTGGTCTCTTTTAATGTCTTTTCATCTGTTGAAGTAATTTTATACGTTTCTGTGACTTAAAGTTCTCGAGAAATCGAGAAAGATGTTACTAATAGTTTAACGATCAACAAAGTATCAACAGTTTTGGCAAAATACTTGGTGTTTTTGTTAGCTAATATATATTGATGTGCCATCACACGTTAACACAGCGAGAGAGCATGCGCACGTTTCTGGTCTGAAAATGCCATCTCTAACTGACTCGTAATTTATTTTTCATTACATGTTTTAAAATGCCCAAAGCTAAGTATTAATCCAAAAAATATATTGCGAATCATTCTTAGGTTGTTTTTTTGCTGAATTTCGCACAGATCTACTCGATGACTGTTTGCGCTAACCGTCTTTAATTTTGAAGTGATAGGTTAGAGGGAAGGCAGGTGGTCAACCCCCCTCACCGCCAGTACTGTAATAGAATTTGACCAACACTCTTACAACGCACCCACAATCCCAAAGTGCAGAGTGCGATTTGTTTGAGGGGAGGGAGGGGGTGTAGTAACGAAGCGCGAACCACGGAACCTCGGATCCACAGTCCAGCACGATAAATACTGGGATACTAATTACATCACAGTTTATCTTGCACGTATGCGAAACACGTGACTTCATCTTGTATATGTTAAAGGTTTGTTGCACATCATGTATAGGCAATGTACCGCCCCTTTCTGTAATTTTTTTCCCCCACATAAATGTGGCATTAGTAGGACATTTATTAGTATGTCAGACATAGATGTACAACGAATTAGCACCGGTTTTAGCAGATAATACGACGCTTAATTCAAATCGAGTTTTATAAAGTTATAAGAAATGTTTTCAACCTCCGTTTCTTAGTATCATTTATTTCCCTCTTCAGAGTTTCATTTGGTCTGCTCGGTATTTAATGAACACGTGTTTGACGGTATCATATCTCATTCTACTACTCTTGCCGTGTAATATGTTAAACATGATAATAATCTCGAATATCACAGAAGTCTAGTGTCGGTCGAGCTCCCATATGAGATACATATATATATCAGAACCTTGGTAATGAATGAAACAGTTTAAGTTCTAATTTAGTTCAGAGCGTGTTTTCTTTTTCTTTTCATAGGGACGTGTTTATTTACAGAAAGACGAAGATGTTATTTTGATATTTAACTATGTAGATAACTTAATTAGATAGTAAATATATACACTCCTGATACACGAGAGTCAGTTTTTTTGTTGTTTTTTTTTGTTATGTAACCCTTACAAGCGTTTTAACGGTTTTCAAGTGCCGTAATGTATGTATGTATGTATGTATGTATGTATGTATGTGTGACATATGTAGTATACAATGTGATCGTGTGAAAAACTCGAACTAAAACTTGTTTATGATGACATACGACTTTTCTTTCAGTCTTACAGGTTTTTTTTTCGAATAAAAGAGCGGATAGCAATAATAATTCAACACAGTAATACAGTACTGCCTTTACATATAGCGCCATCTTTAAATTGCAGTATAATTAAGCATTAATTGAAAACTATCTTAAATCTAAATTTGTCGACGACCAGTAGAACATACATACATACATACATACATACATAAATACATACATACATACAATACAACCAAGTTTCTGGCTGGCTGAAACGCACATTTGTACAACAGTTTTGATAAAATCGTGCATGCATATTCTGTTGTGTAGTGTTATTGTACCGAACCGTGAATTCTAAATCCCTATTCCACTGGACTCGTATCCAGTTGTCGCAAGATCGCATTATAGACTTCAGGGTCGTGGGTGTGTTTATAAGACTAACTGTTAAATCTACTATTGGATTAGAATAGCCTAAGAGTTGGATAGTGAGTGCTTGTTTGACCAGTTGACTTCCTTCATGGTCAATAATTTGAAAATTAGTGACGGTTAGAGTAGAGAAGCTCTTGTCTAGTATAGCGTGAATATTCGAAACAATCGTACAAATGGTCTGATGTTCTGTTCTTTCGATCGTTTGATAGTAGTTATTTCACAGTGTGAAGCATTGCTGTTAACTTTCACGTTTTCCCTATAATCTCCTCACCAGCTTTCTTGCAATCACAGATTTTCAGATGATATTTACTAAGAAAACTCGAAACTTAAACCTAATTGGATTGGATTGGGGGTTATTTCCCCGAAAGGGCTCCGAAGGCCGCCTGGAGGGGGGTCACCTGATTTAACCAGTCGCACCGCCATACAGTAGTGTTGTGTCTGTCAGACAGTAGACACTAAAATGACATAAGAGACGCTTAACGTAGCAAATTTGTACCGTTGTAACGTCAGTAAAACGTGCGCATGCCATGAATCACGAGAAGAATTATGCCTACAACACTGTATGACATATGAACTTCAAAAGTAAGAAATAAAATTATTTGTTACTCTTAATTTTGGTTTTATTTACTCTTGAAACAGAACACTTTCGGGGACCATGTAGAAGTACATCTAGTATTCTATAAACAAGATATCTCTAATTCCAATTTTATCCTTTTGTCGGCTTTTTATCTTTCATTTTAATTACGTCATTTTCTTTTCGAATGTATTCTAACTGAATAATAGTATTATACTTTTTATTTTAGCACTCTATCCCTTAGTTTTCTTTTTACCACAATTGCTCTAGGTTTTAGTTGAAATTACAGCGGCAATCACGCTAATGTCCTCCTGAGCTCCACTTAGGTGTTTTTGTTTTATCTCTTTCAGTAAACCTTATTTTTTAAAACTGCTACATTTAACAAATTCTTGGTAACTGCATCAAATAACGATTATTAGATCATTAACAGTGATCTAATTTTTGATAGCTGTTTTTATTCTGTCATTAAATTCACTTTTTTTGCCATAAAGTTTTAGTCTACTGATGAAAATTAAAAAAAATATTACATTAAAATTTGATGAACTGTTCATAGCGATTTTTTTTTTCAAATAATTGAAAATAACTACATTAAATTTATCATATTGTACACATTCAAAATACGACTAGGTTTGACAACTTGCTTATTTAACGGGATGGCCCTAGTCATTACATGCTACTGTTATAAATGACTCCCCTGGTGATCTCACTGCAAATGTCGAGTCATTATTTAACGGGATGGCTCTAGTCATTACATGCTACTGTTATAAATGACTTCCCTGGTGATCTCATTGCAATTGTCGAGTCATTATTTAACGGGATGGCTCTAGTCATTACATGCTATTGTTATAAATGACTCCCCTGGTGATCTCACTGTAATTGTCGAGTCATTATTTAACGGGATGGCCCTAGTCATTACATACTACTGTTTATAAATGACTCCCCTGGTGATCTCATTGCAATTGTCGAGTCATTATTTAACAGGATGGCCCTAGTCATTTACATACTACTGTTATAAATGACTCCCCTGGTGATCTCACTGCAATTGTCGAGTCATTATTTAACGGGATAGCCATAGTCATTACATACTACTGTTATAAATGACTCCCCTGGTGATCTCACTGTAATTGTCGAGTCATTATTTAACGGGATGGCTCTAGTCATTACATACTATTGTTATAAATGACTCCCCTGGTGATCTCACTGTAATTGTCGAGTCATTATTTAACGGGATGGCCCTAGTCATTTCATACTATTGTTATAAATGACTCCCCTGGTGATCTCACTGCAATTGTCGAGTCATTATTTAACAGGATGGCCCTAGTCATTACATACTACTGTTATTTGATTGTTATCACAGTATGATGACTATCCATGCTCATGAATATATATTTCACAATAAAACGAATTACTCGCCCCCTGTTATGCAACAGATTTACCCCCTGATCGTTGGATTAACCCTAATGGTCATTTCACCTCGTCCCGCGCCATCTTAGTTTGATTATCGTACACATATCATCATACTATTTCATTTAAAAAGCAAAAACGATATCGCATTGGCGAGTTAACAAAAACTTTGAGTTCTCTTTATCTTTCCTGAAAACATTACATGGTTATTGAGCATTAACCTTCGTAGACGTAATCCAGCATTTATCTGTTACCAGGTTAAACTTCAGTGTATTAATCAGATTGTTAGGACTCGTGTGACGTTATCCGTAACTTTTTGAACTTGAAATAAAAGTAGATAAACCAGCTGTCAGCTGTGCCAGTATGATATTAATTTATCAAATTCTTTTCTCTCTCTCTCTCTCTGTGTTTATGAACTTTATATTTTATTGTCATTCTGAATTTGTAATCTGTATCAGAGGGGGTTGCACATTTTGACAATGAGGTTAGAAAAAAAAATGACTTTTACACTCCAGATAATTATAAGTCATTTCAACTGACGTTTCGGCTTTGCGACTTCTTCAGGACTAGAACCTAGTTTTATGTACTATCCCTGAAAAAGCCGCAGTTCTCTGGAATGTAAAAGTAATTTTTTTAACTTGATTTTTTTTCTGCTATGAAACTATTGTTAACATCTTATAATTAGTTACAACTTTTGGTTAAAAATTATGGCTAACTGTTTATTGAGAATTTATAACAGGAAGACTTATTATTGGACTTGTTTATGTATGACAAAGAATTTTGATATGAATATGTAAAAATAGAAACTGTTTATAATGTCTCTGAGACTAAAAGAATGCGTTTTTGTGTTAACTTTTAATTTGAAAATTATTTATGACGTTTTTAAGACTAAAAGAATGCGTTTTCGTATTAACTTTTAATTTCAAAAGTGTTTATAATGTCTGAGACTAAAAGAATGCGTTTTCTTATTAACTTTTAATTTGAAAATTATTTATAATGTCTGAGACTAAAAGAATGCGTTTTCTTATTAACTTTTAATTTGAAAAGTGTTTACTAATGTCTGAGACTAAAAGAATGCGTTTTCGTATTAACTTTTAATTTCAAAAGTAAGCTCAGAATAGTGATTCTGATCAATTTATATCCATACGTCAGCTAGTCCTTTTTCAGTGTTCAAACCAGTATGTGTAGGGGCGTAGAGTGGGAGGGGGGGGGGGGGAAGCGTTACCTTAATGCATGATTATTTTCTAACAATAATTAATTCAAACTACACTGAATGGATTGTGTGATAACCGATGCTTATGATAGATCACAAAGTACTTGATTAATTATTAAAATTGTAGTTTTCCTGCAAACACCTGTCTCGTATAATTATTTCACAATTAGTCTGTAATTAAAATGTTTAAATGCCCATTGGGGATCTCTTTAATATTTCATATGAATGCATAAATAAGGTGTTTAGTGTACACGTGTAAGAGCCTTACTCAAATGGGTAGGTTTAGTTTGTAAATGTACCGTTTGTGCAGTCTCCTGTTACTCTTGTGAATAACGTATATGCTGTATTGTCTTATCAGTGAACATATACACGTACTTGTAAAGTTCGAAGGTCAGAGGCGGCATTCAGGCAGGGAATAGCAGAACAACCTTATAAAGAATTTATTGATCTTAAGAAATCATGTTGGGGAAGCAAATTTTGACACCGCCCTGTGACGTCACCACGAAACGAAGATCGATTGGATGAATCGTTGTGCAGTGAGACCAGATAACGCCTGATGGTGCACATTAAAATAATGTTACACAGCTATCTTGTCCCACATCGACGAATAACACCGTCTTCTTGTGTACGTGTGAATATTTCAAAATTGTTGGAAAACATGACTCATACTACTTGGCATTGCTTTATTTTAAATGTGTTAACCATTTCATATTGTAAAAACTATGCAAAACTTGACTTTTTTCTAGCTGGTGAAGTGCTCTCGAGATACTACGACAATACGTACATTCTACCCAACGAGAGATGTTTATTGAAATTAAAATCCTTGTTTTAAGCTAATAGGTATTGCTATGTTTAACTTTCAAATATCAGCTTTAAATGTTCATTGAATCGTACAAAAACAATTACAATATAAAAGTGTACCTAAAAAGGTGGAGTGTTAAAGGATAGAGTAGTTACTCGCTTCTGTTTCGTTTCTAAAACGTTTCACTTATGAAACGTGTTGTTGTTTTTTTTTCCCCTATACGCGTGTATTCATATTAAATAGATGCAGACGCCATCATTACACAGGTTTATTCTTTTAATTCAGTTCATTCTCGAGATTCAGCAGTGAACGTAACTTGATTTTAACTTTCCTAGTAGGACCACTTCACTTCCAAGAATACACGCTTTGTATTCGAAAGTAATACTAACCACAAGAGTAATATTATAGAAGAAATGACATAAAGTGTTACGTCACTTTATAATATTTAAGATAAACCCCTTGGCTGAGACAATTGAAAATATTTTAATTGGGCGTGTCGTGAAAAATCAAGGATTAGGGGCGGACTTTTGAGAAAGAGCTTGGGATGCCCCAGACTAAAAGAGGCCAAGTGTGTTGGGAGAGGTCACCTTTTATGGACGGCCACACTTAATTCAGTCTAGTGTTATGATTTTTTGTTTCGTTGCTTAGTTCATAAGCTAGTCCATAAGTAGGATAAGAGAGGCCCGAGGGAACGTTTCCCCCAGGGTGCCATCGTACCGGAACCTCCTAATCAGCCCGATTCTTGTAGTAATGGTCGTATAAGACTCAAGAAGCATTGTCAGTGTTTCAAATAATTTGTTTAGTTCAAAGCAGATTCTAATCGTGATAAAAGTCTGTACAACAGACAAGACCATGTCTTACTTTACATTAAAATCCGGGTTAGGCTTTTCAATTATGATCGAGCTAAAGATGTCAAACTTTTGAAATATTCGAGAAACTAACTAGAAATACGGACGTAACTCGTTAAAATTTACAGGCTATGTCTACAAGAAATGTTATAAAAAAAATTCATAATGATTGTTCTTGTTGTCTTCTTACTGCTAGCCACACACTATGAAGAATCGAATCCCGGGTTCTAGCGTTGTAAGTCTGTAAACTTACCGCTGACCCACCGGGGAACATTAATAATGACATTTTAGTTATCAGAAATTATAGAGTATGTTAAACCTACGTATTTGTCTTTGAATGTTTCAATCCACAGAAACAGCATACTTGAAGCTTAGAACCCTATTAAATTGGCTTAGTGATTTATAGGTTGAAATAAGTTACCTTTTTCTATCCAGGTTTGTAATGAACAATCTATATACGCCACATTAATGTGTACTGGTTCGCTGATTTTATAAGGAGTTAAGTCTTACCACGCATGAAATAAGTTGGTGTCGAAGTTTAGTGGTGTTTTCAGACAAAGGTGTGAGGTGAGAAAGATCACTTTATTTGGTTCTTGACAAATTCCTTAATTTGGATTTTGAGACTTTGTTCCTCCGTGACTAAAAAGGTATTTATTTTAATTTTAGTTAACATGAAATTTCTGGTTCTGCAAGTTTTAATTGGAATTGCTAGAAGGCTTTATTGCAGATGCTTTACAAACTTTCGCAGGCCCGGCCTGGCCAGGTGGTTAGGGCACTCGACTCGTAATCTGAAGGTCGCGGGTTCGAATCCCCGTCCCACCAAACATGCTCGCCCTTTCAGCCGTGGAGGCGTTATAATGTGACGGTCAATCCCACTATTCGTTGGTAAAAGAGTAACCCAAGAGTTGGCGGTGGGTGGTGATGACTAACTACCTTCCCTACTAGCTGTCTTACACTGCTAAATTAGGGACGGCTAGTGCAGATAGCCCTCGTGTAGCTTTGCGCAAAATTCATAAACAAACTTTCGAATGCCTGTTATACGAAGTATTCGTTATACAGCGCGTATTTTACATTAATTATATAATGAGGATTATTTATTCATTTGGAAGATGCGTATTAACTTTATTTTTTTCTGGATTTTTCTATTTGCGGTTATGGTACGTAATCTGTTGGTAATCGTTGAATTCGACCAGTACGCTTAAATTGGTGGCATGTTATCAAATAGACTTTTTTGTTTAAAAAAAATGAATTTTTTTTGTTACATGGCAGGATGGATGTTATTCTATAGCTCTCTTTAATTACATTTACTTCATTTTTTTAAATTCCTTTCAACCTAATGAGTAACGTGCTCTTTACACTGTTCCATAGACGAACATTTTTACTTTTTTCTGCGTTGATACAATTTATCATTCCCGTTGTGGAGAGCCATTAAAAACGTATTTTCTATAAGGAACGTAAAATGACAAAGACACAGTCTCACGCAGTCCATTGAAAGATGACAACCATTTGCTAAATTTTGTTGTTGTTGTTGTTGTTGTTGGATTAGGATAGATACAAAGTGGACATGGCTATCAGGTGAATAGTTAGAGATAGAACAAATAACAAAGTCTCTAATTCCACGAGTAGCTGAAATTAACACAGTTTTGTTCTACTACAAGGAGTACCTTATTGGGGATAATAACATACACGCTGAGATCACCGAAAGAACTACAGTTACTGTAAGCCTTTTCTGAGAGAATTTTAGAATGGAAAAAATCGAATGTTTAGAAAGCCAAATATCTCGCAGAAACTTCTGATTTTATTGGCAAGTTATTGATCACGTAGCTGATATGGATATTGAATTAAATCATTTGGTTTAACCGATATGGAATGGTTTTTTTTATTTTTTATTTTTACGATATCTATATCAACAGTTTTGCTTTGATTAGCCAGTATGGAGAGTCTTTCACTAAGCTAACATTGAAACCCCAAGTGGGACTATATAATGTTTTTTTATTATAAAAGTTATGGCATTTTCATTAAAATAAAGAGTATCCAGAGAACAATTGTAGAAACAGACAGATAGCGTAATAATATTTCACGAGCTAGCGTACAAATATAGGTTAAGTACTGTATTAACATTACTGCCAAAGTTGTTGTTTTTTTTCCTCTGGTGAGATATTTCCGCTTTTGTGACTCAATCAATCAGGAATTCTAAATCAAATATTACAGTTAGTTATTTATATAGGCTCCAAACTGGTGATTAAATATGGATGATTTAAAATTTTTATCATTGTTTTTTAATTAAACTGTCTTGCTTTGGAGTAATAGTATTGAAAACGTTTTGCTAATCCTACCATGTCTACAAAGAACGTTTCCCAAAGCTTTAGTTTTAAAATGTGGTATTTCTGAGCACTTCTTAATTTCTGCCAGATCTCAGATCCGGAGCCTCTTTATTATATAACGAGGGAACACTATCGTTAATTTTAGGGCTGTCTCGATTGCATTGCCAATTTATATTTGACTGACCTAGTCAACTGAAGCACCCCTTATAGTCCCAGTTTAAATTTGAAGACGTGAAATACAAAAAAAACTTCACGACTTGATTGAGCGTTGATTCCTGCTTCGTCCTAGGCCTCGCGTGATCCTCACAGCTTAGAACCAAATCGTGCCCCACAAGTTATGTGAAAATATTACACCTCTCTCTGCTCGTAAACATCCGTGTTATTTAGCGTTTAATCCTTTGAATCTTATCAGAGTTGTTGGATAATAAGTCATTCAAAACTTCAACGGGTAGGATTGTTAATGCTTGAAACTGAAAAAAAGAGCTGTAAAAAACATTAGGCCTATCGTCTGATTATTTTTATTCTATTTATCAAAATGACGCTCCGTTATACTACCCTTTTTTTACATTTGAAAGAATCTTGTCGAAGCATTTTAGCTTAATGGTTTTAATGGTGCTACAGAAATGTACATATCAAATAAAAGAAAAATCCACAGTTTTTCAAATGATCATTTATTTACAATGCTTATGGTGTTTAATGGTGCTACAGATATTTACTTATCAAATGAAAGAAAAATCCACAGTTTCCAAATGATCATTTAGTTACAATGCTTATGGTGCTACAGATATTTACATGTCAAATGAAAGAAAAATCCACAGTTTCCAAATGATCATTTAGTTACAATGCTTGTGGTTCTTAATGGTGTTACAGATATTTACATATCAAATGAAAGAAAATCCACAGTTTCCAAATGATCATTTAGTTACAATGCTTATGGTGCTACAGATATTTACATGTCAAATGAAAGAAAAATCCACAGTTTCCAAATAATCATTCAGTTACAATGCTTATGGTGCTACAGATATTTACATATCAAATGAAAGAAAAATCCACAGTTTCCAAATGATCATTTAGTTACAATGCTTATGGTTCTTAATGGTGCTACAGATATTTACATATCAAATGAAAGAAAATCCACAGTTTCCAAATGATCATTTAGTTACAATGCTTATGTTGCTTAATGGTGCTATAGATATTTTCATATCAAATGAAAGAAAATCCACAGTTTCCAAATGATCATTCAGTTACAATGCTTATGGTGCTACAGATATTTACATATCAAATGAAAGAAAATCCACAGTTTCCAAATGATCATTCAGTTACAATGTTTATGCAGTTCTAGTTCATATTAGAAGATGGAAGTGGCTTTCGAAGATACATGGTCTTTTAGTCTTTTTTCCACAGTTGTGTTTCTGTTTTGTTTTTTACCCTACGACAAACGTTTACTTTTTCCCTTTGGTATTCAGTCCACGAAATTCTCGTGTCACGTTGTTATGGTTGCAGGTCACAATGCTGTTTCTGTTGCTCCACATACAGTACTTTTGAAACTGTCGGCATTGTGAATAGGTAGTTATTATATAAATAATGATGTTTAACAATAGATCTTTCGTTTCCAGTTAAAGCATAACAAAATTTTCGAAGTGTGTGTGTGTAGAACAGTGATCGACCGGATAAACAGTCAAATGTGGTGGATAACCCAATCACTTAATTTGTTTTAAATTTCGCGCAAAGCTACACGAGGGCTATCTGCGCTAGCCGTCCCTAATTTAGCAGTGTAAGACTAGAGGGGAGGCAGCTAGTCATCACCACCCACCGGCCAATTCTTGGCTACTCTTTTACCAACGAATAGTGGGATTGACCATCATATTGTAACGCCCCCACGGCTGAAAGGGCGAGCTTGTTTGGAGTGAAGGGGGTTCGAACTCGCGACCCTCAGATGCGAGTCTAGCGCCCCCACCTGGCCATGCCGGGCCAATAATTTAGTAAAACAGTTTGATAAGTGAGAAATCTGAGGTTAAAGCTCGTTATACAGTCGTAGTTATCATTATTGATTGTGGGAATTGCCTTGAAACATGCACCAGGAAATCTTCAGTTTGGCATGTTTTTAGTTTTTTTGACAGTGTCTTTTTCCAATGACATATTAAAACATCGTGATGTAATCAAATGGAAACCTTTATTATAAGATTCAATTCTTCATTTGCCATTGTTTGGTGTTCATTAAGGTAAATATTAGCTTAAAACAAGAACTTGAAAAATAAAATTACGTGTGTGTGTGTGCGCGCGTGTGGGATTATAAAATTTAATGTGTAGGGTATTTTATAACATCATAGCACGGTCACGGGTGTGGTCACTTCCAGGTAAAGTGTTTGCTTGCTCAATTAAAGTTTAGAGAATAACAGAAATTTCAGAGAAGAGATTTCGTCGCCATCAGTAAACTATTGTATGCTGGTTGCAGTAATTTTGTAGCAGCAAAATTAGATTTTTCTATTATCCGCGTGTATTAAACACAGTTTGTAACATTCGTAGACGTTGTAAAAGGTACAGCGAGGAAGTTGATACAGACAAAAGAGACACCAACTTTTCAGAAAAAAATGAAAATTTT
>NW_013665881.1:185728-203157 GCF_000517525.1 Limulus polyphemus
TGACGAAAAATTAGGTGTCTATTTACTTGTGACCACTCAGTGTATATATTAGATTTAGAATAGCACTATTAAACAAAGAATTTACAATCATTTAATGCATCTACTGTCGCTTCAGGTCAGTTATTCATAGCATAAACGAATAAAGCTTGTGGTAATAGCACCCAAAAAAAGCGTTGGGGATATCCCATATATCAAGCAAAATCCAAAACGCCGATGTTAAACAAGCTGACCATCATGGAAAGTCAAAACAAGGGATAAGAGGCGAGTGTTTAAACCCACAACATCTCATCTCCTACTGCCTTTCTCTGTCTGCAGCCAGAAGATGTGGGTAGGCAAGTTACCCTTAAAGTTATTTAAGTTTTAAAATTAGAAACAGTACCACCCCAAAATTCTACAGTTATTACTACAAGCTTTGTCCGTTTATGACTATGGATGACTGACCGGGAGCGAAAGTAGGTGCATTAAATGATTATACATATAATAAAAACATACAAGGATAAACACACACACACACACACTTTACTATATTTCTTTTTGATTCTATAAAACACGCTGTAGATGAGTTCAGCACACGATACCAAAGATTTATTTAAATAAATGTTATTCCTTGCATCAATCGTCTTTATTTTTATTCTAAAACTACGTCCCCACCCAACGAATCAAGTGTGTGTGTATAATATTGTAAGATACAGACAAAGCTTCAAACAAAAGCTCATCTATTGCTACTTCTTGATAGCCCGTCTGTCTGGCACCGTGTGGACATCGTCGTCTTTTTTTTTTTGTAAAGGAACATTTTGTTTTTTATGCCTGCATACACAGATTAGTGTTTTATACCGGTCTGGCCTTTGGCCATAATATATTTCCTTTCCAAGAAAGGACATCTAGCCCCCCCCCTCTCTTCTCTCTAAACTTTTTTGATTTTGATCATGCGTAGTAGAAAAGTAACATATTACTTTAAGAACTCTTCTAAAAAACCTGTTATACGCACATTCACGCTGCTTCTGCGTTGTGGAGTAGGGGCTTACGTAATTCCGTGGGAATTTCATGTTAATTTTTTGCACCCATAATTAATGCAATTGACAGAGTATTAAGATTGGGAAAAAAAATATGGTTTCATTTTTTATTAAGGATTTTGAGGGTCATTTAGCATGTGTTGAATGTTATAACCGGAAATCTATTTTTTTTGCGTCAAAATAAGAGAAGATGTATTCTTTCTAAGGTTACTAAAACATAGTCGTGTAGCATATCAAAATGAAGCTTGTCGTGAGCTCTGCACAGATATATATTTAAAGTGTATGATATTCGAAAGTAAGGCCAATAAGACCTGTTTAATAGTTTGTTTTATTGGAATATTCTACAAAAAAATGTTTTTTTTTAACTCTTTTTCTTGTTTTAGTGCATATTTCCACACTTTTGGTTAATTAATGAAACTAAATTGCCATTGAAAGTCAGTTTACAACTGCAGAATGTTAACTTCTATATCAACATCTGACTCAATATAATCTAGGAGATTTTCCCTGGAAATATGTTCACAGCTTTCACTGTCCCCTTCACATCCACACATTACAGTGTAAGCTAAGTTCTTCCTACAGTAACATGATGATGTTGTACACTTGCTGGCACCACATCCACATTTAACTATCTCTTTAATAGCTGCAGGTGCTGGAGGCAAGTCGGAAGTAAGTAGAGTGTAACATCCTTCTTCCAGGTTTGGTTTGGTTTGAATTTCGAGCAAAGCTATACGAGGGCTATCGGCGCTAGCGGTCCCTAATTTAGCAGTGTAATACTAGAGGGAAGGGAGGTAGTCATCATCGCCCACCGCCAATTATTGGACTACTCTTTTACCAACGAATAGTGGGATTGACTGTCACATTATAATGCCCCCACGGCTGAAAAGACGAGCATGTTTGGTGGGACGGGGATTCGAACCTGTGACCCTCAGATTGCGAGTCGAGCGTCCTAACCACCTGGCCATGCCGGGCCTCCTCCTTCCAGCGTCCAAAGGTGAAGGTAGGTTTGGATTTGCCGTGTTGTCGTTGCAATATATCATTACTTGGTAGTGGGCTCGGAGAATGTGACACCTCAAAGTTGCAAGAGTGAGAATCAATTTTTCAGTCTCTTTTTTTTTTTTTATCTTTAAAGATGCCATCTGATCTTTTCTGCACCAACATGTTTGTACGTAGACAGTATAGTTTACACACATACTCTTCCAATCCATCAAACAACTCCTGGGTTGGAATGTCTATTTTTCCAAGCTGCTTAAAGGCTCCAAGTACATTTTGTCTCACTTTTAACAGTGTATTCCAGCATGTATATGCTTGCCTTTTCCTGCAAATCTTCCAGTTGCTTCCGATTCTGTGAAAGCATGGAATCCTGGTAAACTCCTGGTATATATCTGGCCCAATAGCATCATGGATCAACTTGAGAGGAACAACATGCCGTTTATCCCCAGTTCCAAATATCATACATGCACTCTCACCAAGTTGTGTTTGTCTTCTTACAGCCAGAACAAACACATCTGTGTCAGGATACATGATGTGAACTGTCTGACCTATCCGTGATGCACGCAGAACATGCAAGATAAGGAGAGCATCAGGTTCTTCATGGGTACTAGACAATGGCTCTGCATCTATAAAATACGGCCGAGCCCCATTCTTTGTAGAGAAAACAAAGCATTGGTCATTTGAAATAAAGTGAGCAAGAGCCTTGCATGCCCAATACACCGTGAGGTTTGTCTTTGGTCTTGGCGCTACTGAGGAACTTTAATAATCTGTATTGAGTCTGTCACTTCATAACTGTAGCTACCACTGTTTTTTCCATCCCAAAGATTTCTTGTCATCTGATTTGGAGAGTGGGCTACATTATAACTGTCAAAGATCAGGTGAACTGATTTGTAATTCTTCGCTTTGTAGGCAACCTTATTGAGTAGCAAGTTATTCACAAGTCATTATAGACAGTGTAGACAATTCTTAAACTATAGCCATACCATCAATGATCAGAGTCTTTGGAATCGTGTCTACATTCTTTGGATCTTCTACGTTTAGCTAGTTGGCAGCACTTGTCATGCTTTCTGGTTGTGCCGTTGCTTGTACAATTGCCATGAGTTTGCTTTTATCCAGGCAAGGAAGCACAGAACCGTCAGGTGAAAATAGTGACCTTGGAATGCAGATGAACTCGTATGTCACAACAGCTTCTTGAAGGTTAACCTCAGAGCGAGTTCTGGCAATAATGAGCAGTCTGGAAAAGTGATCGATCACCTTTCAATTCAACTACACGCGAAGG
This sequence comes from Limulus polyphemus, assembly GCF_000517525.1. Classification (NCBI taxonomy): domain Eukaryota; kingdom Metazoa; phylum Arthropoda; class Merostomata; order Xiphosura; family Limulidae; genus Limulus; species Limulus polyphemus. Next base: position 189,011 of record NW_013665881.1, read on the forward strand.
CAGTGTGGTCTTCAAGGTTTTATAGGCTGTTTTTCCTGAAAGGAGATTCAGTTTGGACATCTTCTACCATAAAAATCAGTGTAGCAGTGCTTGTTTGGCTCATCAGCTTTTAAGATATCCTGCTTGACTTTTTTCAGGCATGACAGCTCGTGTCACTATATTTAGAAGGTCATCGCCATCTTCACAAAATGGATTGTGTCGTTCAATAACATCTTGCAGTTTTTGGACATCATATGCTTGGCACTTGACAACAGCCTGGAAAAGCTCGTGATGTTTTACCCATTCTTGCGAAGTAACATCTGCCATCTCGTCTACTTGTTTAGTTATACGGGCCAGTTCTGGAGCTGCTAAGAAAAATCTTGCCAAAGCTGCTGGCTTGAGTGTTATGCCAATAAGACCACCTTTGGCCTTCATCATACGGGTAATGTGCTTGCTCTATGGCATGGTCCACCCCTGTGCTGCATAGGGGAACTCCTGACTTGTTCACACCTTGTTGTCCTACCTTGTCATTAACAACAGTGTTCTTAGTCACGTTATAGCACAGATGTTCAGGTTCATTAGCACGAGGTGAATGGCAGAATTTTATTTCTGCTGAAACACGTGATTGCTGATATCTTGTATGTTTTTTGCTTAGGGTCTCTCTCTCTTTTTCTGTGGAATCTGAATGTACCTCACCCAGCATGGCAAATGATATTGAAAGTCATAGGCATGTACATCCTTTGGATCCTATATTGCACTTAGCTGAACCTTCCACTGCATGTTATCACTTGTTTCAACAGCTTCTCTTAGCTGTTTACCTGTGTTGAAGCTACTGATCTGGTGTAAGTTTTTAGTTTCACTAGTTTGGCAAAGGAAGCACTTTTCCTTGTTGTACTGAACCGAGGAAGACCGGTTATATCTAGACCCATCCTCTCTTGCAGATGTCCTAAGTGGCTTCTGTGATGTGGCTGATGATCTGCCTATGGTCGATGGTTGTAGGGCTTCACCACTCATTCGAGCCTTGTCATAGCATGTCTTCAATCTATCAATATGTGCCTGGTTGTTTGTCAGTTTATAGTACTCAAGGTGCCAAGTAGCCTGGTTCGATACCAAATCCTCTGAAAAAATTTGCTATTATTTTACTAACATAAATGAAGTCAACATTAACAGAAATCAACTCGTTGGTTTGTACATTCTATGAATCGTTCATATGATTCACTTTTTGGTCTTTTAACTAACGTTCCACCAAGATGTCGACATTTGAGGCAAACACTAAAGTCTGTTTCAGGGTGGGGTCGTTTTTCGATTAAGGACGAATCGGCCATTGCTAGTTATTCGAAGTGATTTTTTTCACATTCACCACCACCTGTTACCACAACTAAGCACTACACATGCTCGTGTTATTCACCACCTGGGCAGTGTTAACTCTGTCTTCTTCCTGAAAAAAAATATAAACATACATATAACTCTTCCCAGTATTAAATTATATATTAACCTCATGAAAGATGCCTATATATACACTAAAACGTACACTATATACATACGATTTAAGCAGTGAAACTGGATCTGAAACAAAATATAGAAAAGTTTTAATACTAGAGCTGAAATAAAACAAAATTAGTTGTAAACCTAGATCTACGTAACTAGGATGGCATGTTACGGGTCAACACATACTGACTGAAGTCTATATAAGTGAACATTGTGCAATGTTATATGTACACCTCTTAATACCTTTAACAGGAATCATATTTTCCCATATTTTTAGGTCAAGACTTTTCATTTGATATGCTACATGACTCTATTTTACACATGAATGACTTTTTTTCACCTATTGGATATTGGGGGGTAGCAACAATTTATGACCTTGAAATGACCTTCAAAGCCATCAGCAAAAATGGAACCAAACTTTTTCTAAATCCTTATACAATATAGATTGCAAAAAGCATTACATTAACATGCAATTCGCACGGGGGCTGGTATTGCTAGATATGCCCCTATTTGCTATTGACGAAACTGGGGGACACCTATGTTCTGGGACCCCTCTGTTATCACTTGTACCACAGCTGTTAGCGTGTTTTTTTTTGTTGTTGTTGTTGTTTTCTTTGTGTGTGTGTGTGTGTGTGTACGTCATGATGTGTGCATCATGACTGCGCATTGCTTTGTAAACATAAAAAGTTTAAGGGGGGGGGGGTTATGCTAATGAATTAACTTAGAAATATCTCGTATATATTTTATAACGATATTTCTTAAATACCGTATTGTAACTTTGAACTAGATTGTACATCTTAACTCCGAGTGTTACGGTCTTTAGCATTTCGTGTTGTGAAATGGAAACTAACATTTGTACTTGATGCGTACAATACACGCAATGGAATATTCATAAACAGCTCGAGTACAAACCGCCAATAATGTTGTAAAAACCTTTATCTAAACCGTTTAGGAAGAAAACCTTTAAAGATAATTGCGTTGTGTTGTAATTTTAATAGATGTCGATTAAATCCTTTTAAGTGAATTAGCTAAATTCATACATTTCACTAGACTTAACAATAGGAGTTACACTAAGACGACAGTGGCTTGTATTTACCGTCCTAAAGCAAGTCTACGTAAATAGAATAATACGCATATGAAAACTTGTATGATATAGTACATAACAAAGTTGAATACATGAACTACAGTACATATAATGTTTGTTTTTTTATATTAAAATTCTACGAATTGTCTTTGTTTGATAGGATAACGGAGTAGTAAAACTCCTGTATAGTGGTTGTAACAAACAACCATGTGTGGCAATAATAAATACACAATAAAATTTCGCGCAAAGCCACACTCGAGGGCTGTCTGCGAGTACCACATTAGATGAATATTTGGCTCCCACAGGTACAAGAACTATTTGTTTATAAACGTCGTTATTAAATAAAATAAAGTTATTAGAGATTTAAAACAATGAATGAATTTTTTTACAATTCTCCAGAGAATAAACGGAAAACTGCTTTAACGTTATTTTTATTGTTTTAGCGCAAAGCTACACTGTCTGTGCTCTGTTCATCACGAGAATTTTAGCATTATAAGTGTGTAACCACTAAACTATTAGATGACCACTTTAATAAACATAGCTCCCACTGGCACAGCGGTATATCTGCGGACTTACAACGCTAGAAATCGGGTTTTGATACCCGTGATGGGCAGAGCACAGATAGCCCATTGTGTAGCTTTGTGCTTAACTTAAAAAAAAACAACAACAAACAAAACAAAAACAAACTTTAAACTTATTTCCTCCCCTCCCTAAAAACAACAGCAAACAAACAAAACACACCAATAAAGAATTTTTAACACTTATAAGATCCACCAAAGGTATCTTATGGACTACACCAGTGAAATGGAAGGTAATTGAAAAAGAAATATTATGTGGATTATAAATCCAATCAAAAACACTTATTAATAAATCCAGTAACCTTTATTAGATCCATCCTTATTATTTTTATTTTATTTTCCAGAATAAAAAGATTTGATTTATAAGTATATTTAATGCTTTTACAATGATTTTACAGAACTATTAATATATCTGAATTTAATAGGTTTTTATGTAATTTAGAATAGTTTATAGAAAAGATAGATTAAAAAAAATCGTTATCAAAAGAAATTTTCAGGTTTTTAATTTTTAAAAAAAAACTACTTATAATTTAATTTTTCTTTTTACAAAAGTGGAATTAATATTAATTCCATTTATTATAGAACAGGCATAATTGTTTGTTCTAAAAAAATAAAGGCAAAATTTGTTAGTAGATGTAATTATGAATTTATTTTATCTTCCAAAATGTTTTTGTTTAAAAATCCGGATTTGAACAAAATTTCCAGTTTATTATTATTATCGGGAATATTTTTTTTTATAAATCTGAAACATAAATACTCCAGAAAGAATATAATTTCTCCATGAAACAGAGGCGAAGGATTGTTTGAAATTCCGTAACCTGCTGTATCCAAATATACAATCTATATGATGGTGATATGTTTCTGTCAGGAGTTAAGAGAAGTCAAAAGACTAAGCGCTTCGGAGAGGTCTCGCCACCTTACCAGCGGTAGTCACATACACGGATTTATTCACTCTTTTTTTTTGTTTTCTTCATTCTCTGTTTGAGGTCGGACCTTCTTGACCTAATCTGGCGGCAGCTACTACTACTTTCACTACTGTCTTTGTCAGCACCAAACCTATTTTGGTGTGCCGATACAAAATCTTTGGGTTTGATATATGGGTTTACCTCGGCAAGGGCTATCAAAAAAGTCCATCGTGATTGCATCCACAGAGTTTGGACACGTTTAAAGTTGAACACCTCGGAATCTTACACATTGCTTGTAATCTAAGGAATAATGGTGATTGACGATGATATGTCGAAGAATAGCAAAGTTCCAGTCACGGTCAGCGGGGCTTGGAACTGTCCGCTGAAAATCTTTTGGCATCTGGTCTGAAAAACAGATGAAGAAGAAGGTTGACGTTGCGGACCCGTCTGTTACATGAGAAGTGGTGTTGTGAAGGTTGACGTAGCGGACCCGTCTGTTACATAACAAGTGGTGTTGTGAAGGTTGACGTAGCGGACCCGTCTGTTACATGACAAGTGGTGTTGTGATGTAACAGACGGGTCCGCTACGTCAACCTTGACAAGTGGTGTTGTGAAGGTTGACGTTGCGGACCCGTCTGTTACATGACAAGTGATGTTGTTAAGTTTCGAGTTTCTGTTGCTGGTATGTCTAGTCAAAACAGTTACGGTATTTAAGATTTAATTCAAGAAAGCTCCAAATGAAGAACTTGTCCAGTTAACTTAACTAAGCCATGTAAACTAAATTAAATATTTGATATTCAAAATATCCCATAACTGAAGTTGCGCATGTAGGTACAATATTAGTTCCAAAAGTAGCACCTGACATCTGGTGAATAATCGTCGGAAACAGCATTAACAGCAAGGCTACCAATGCTTCCTAATCTTTATAAGTAAGATCATTATAAATAAATATTTATTTACCTTTACTCATTACCGAGTTGATTTTTAGTTTGTATCTATATAGGTAACTCGTTCTAGGTGTTGCAATCCAAAAACTTTATCATAATCCTGAGATTTTAGGGATTCAAGTAAAAAAAGACAAAAAATGCGAACACGGGAGATTAGGTTTGTTTGTTTGTAATTAAGCACAAAGCTACACAATGGGCTATCTGTGTTCTGCCCACCACGGGTATCGAAAACCCGGATTCTAGCGTTGTAAGTCCGCAGACATACCGCTGTGCTACTGGGGGGCTGGATGATTAGTAAGACTAAACATTTGTACGAATAGCTTTGTTATTATCCTACCTTATGTACTCTTAAATTGGATACCTTTTGTATATGCGTCACCAATATCCAGCAAAAAGGGTCGTTAAGTATCCAGAGTGTAAGAAATCAAACAAAATGTTAAGGGGGGGGGGGCAATAAATTAAGAATCTGAAATTGATCTAAAATTTTTATAAAATGGTCATTAAAACAAATCAAATGTAATAGTGTTTATAAAATATTTTTATATTAATTAAATGACACAAAACGAGTTTATTATGTATAAAAGCTAAAAAATAATATGTCAGCAATATGCCTATATTTTCAGGGGGCCGTGCCCCCCTTTACTACGCCTCTGCAGTGTGACGCAAAGAAATAACACTACAAGAATGGTCAGCCTCAGCTCGTTTTGAATTTTTATCAATGAAAACCTCATCTTCTTTAGTATTACTCTCAGAAAGTTGCGTAACATTTTTTTTTTAAATATCAACGTAATGATGCTTCCACGACATATGTTCACGAGCCTCTTCCCCAAGGACAACATTTAGCACTGTACGTTTGTTTCCAGGCGTTTTCACGTTCTTATCTTCCGTCCTCCCTCTATTTTTCAATCCATCTTGTGGCAAAGACGGCGGGGACTTGGTGTCCAATTTCTATAGCCGTTTGTTATTCGTTGTGTGTGAATGCACGGTATGTATATGTCGTACATTATTGAGCTTTCCATAGCGGTACTGACACAATAGAACTGAATTACTTTCAAATGCTTGCACTAGAGCTGTATTTGCTTATTTTTTTTTCGTGCCCCAAAATCTTGTGGAAGGATATTTCAAGATTGGTCGGATGAAGGGTAATGCAGTGAAATTCAAAAAGACCTAAAACTCGAGCACTTTTGAATAGTTGAATATTCGTCTTTTTTATTTTGGGGCATGAAAAAAAAATAAAGAATGCATTACCCTTCATCCGTCCAATCTTGAAATATCCTTCCACAAGCCAAGAGCAAATTGTATTTACGAAACATATATAATCTTACTTTGACCCATAATCTTCAAAAGTAACTCAGTTCTAGCACGTTGTATGTAGCAACTGTTGATTTTGTGGAAGAGTTAGCACACGGGATCACAAACGAAAGATTTAACGAATTTCAAAAAAAAAGAAAATTATTTCGCTAATGCATCCACAATAGAAACACCAGGTATACTTTTTACCAGATACAATGAGCTCTGCGTTTCCTATTTCCTTAAGACCTCATAAAATGTGAAGTTGAAGAACCTGGGTATTTTAAATCTGGTCTTCTAGTATATGTGTTTTTTTTTTTAAACGAACGCAACAAATCCTGTATTATTGGATATTAGGTTTGTTTTGCCTTTGGCGTCATTATTGTCATTAAAAAAATTTGAATATGTAGAAGTAGAAAGGCTCTCAGTTAATTTAGTATTAAATAGTTAAAAGATGTGAAACTCTAAGCCTTTTTTTTTTTTGGTACTGCAGTGTAAGTAGTATATGAACTATGAAAATTAGGTTATACAAGCCTACCTGTGGAGTTTGCGAAATGGCCGTTGCTATTGAGTGTGATTACCAACTATTTGGGTTAAACCAATTCTTGACTCTTTTGTTACTTGTTAATGTGTTTAGCTCTGTGGCGCCTAAATGTGGAGCAATGTTGAATTCTGCAGCAGTTTTATCAGGATGTGTAAAGTTGGGAACTTCTGAATTAGCTTATATATGCTAGTAAATGTTACTGTATATAATTAATGTTTTGTATTTCAAAAATAAATAAATATATATATATACTGAATACGAAACATTGTTTTGTTAAATTGTAATATACCAATTGTTAAGTACTTAAAACATTACTCAGAGTGCGCCAAGGTCTTTTCGTCATTGGTTGAGGTATGCTTGGTAAACATTTGTATATTTTTTAAGCATTGTTTTATCAGTTTTATCTGAAATACCCGCTCTCTTGAGCAGTACCAAACAGCTGATTGGCTGAAAGTACTTATGGGGATCGATGCAATTATTTGAGGTATTAACGTGAAGGGGTGTATCCAGAGTATGAGTTAAAAACCTTATTGGCCAACGTCATTTGAAAGGTTATACTATAACCGTGTTTCACTGATGTCAATATTTTTATTCATGAAATCACTACAAACACATTATATGTTGTATCACTTTATTTTGTGTTTGTATGTTAAAGGTCTAATCATGGTTTTTCTATTTTGTGTATTTGTTTCAACGCAAAACCAGACAGGCTATCTTCGCTGTCCATCACGGGGTATCGAATCCCGGATTTTAGCGTTGTACGTTTATAAACTTATTGTGAATCGTGTTAATTGTACTTGCAATTTTAAAACAGCCAGTTGTGTGTGTGTGTGTGTGTGTGTATGAACATGTTTTTAGTGGAACGGAATGAAAATAGTTTCTGTATTCTTGTTTTTTTCTTTCTTCTCAACCCTGGTGTTGAATATTTTCAAAACATCGTTAAGACGAAAAATTACTCGCGCATTTCGAATGGGCGCTTTAATGTATATCAAAGAATTGGTCCACGGTTAATTCGATCGTTTTGTAGTGCTTAACAATCTCTTCTATTTTTGTTTACTTAGTAGAGACAAAAATGAACAGTGCGATCTTCGTTCATCTCTACACCGATGAGGTAGATATGTTTGGAAGAAGTATATAGTCAGCTTATGTTTGCTCACTCGCTTCACTGCACATGCGTTTAGGTACGATAAAAATGTTGGTTAAATTATTTCCGTAAAGCTAGTGCAAAAACACAGATTTTGTATTTCCTCGTTTTATTAGCGGATTGGAATAGAAATAGGCTGCTGACACCTGTCGATTGTATTAAGAGTTAGAAGGAGCATAGTAGATCAACATCACAATATTTCTTATTGTTATTCGTTGTTATCAATAGCAATGTTTTGTTTGTGAGGTGAACTTATAGCACAGAATAACCTAAACCTTTCTTTGTGAGGTGAACTGTAGCACAGAATAATCTAAACCTTTCTTTGTCAGGTGAACTTGTAGCACAGAATAATCTAAAACCTAGCTTCAAAGTGGCATCTGTAAGATAAACAAAATCCATAATGATAATATTTTCAGTTAATGATTTAAAAAAAAATCCCATCATTGGATCGAGAAACAAAACATGCTTACTTAAGGAGTTTGTATAACGCAAGGACACTGTCTTCCAATCCACGATGTAAATATGCAAGAAACAAAACGCCAGAGGGAAGATAAATTTTCCAGGTGGTTTTTCGACTGATGGGTCATTCTTTTTTTTGTAACGAATTGAAGTTTTCGATTTGCATCTAATTAACATAACGCACTCAAAAATACGCATACTCGCAAGAAGAGATTCCAAACTTGTTTTTTCTTTTTGTCTACAAGTTCTGCTCGTTTTGATATTGTAGTATCAGATACTTGAGCTCCTAAGGTGGTTATGACCAGTTTTGTAGAAGCAAACAGTAAAAGAAAAAGTAAGTTCATCAAGGAATGATTCCAAACGAAATCCCCCCCCCCCCTCCGCCACCACCCTACAAAAAAAAAAGTTCAGGAAAGATATGTTTTAGGGTGATCCCCATTGCGTGTCGAGTTTCATTGATCGATTTATTCTTGCTGATGTGTTGCTGAGGCTGAACAATACTTGATACAAACGGGGAGGAGCTTCTATCTGTTGAAGTCGAAACATCCATAAGCTCTCTTCTTGTTGAGCAGCTGTCAGGGGTTCTCGTTGCGATGAATCTTCATAAAGAAATGGGGGCTGAACCTTTTCATTCTAGCTAAAGTTAACTGTTGGTCAATCGAGTTGGATTTAGGCAAAGAGAAAAGTTGGAAAGAAAACTGTAAACCACTTTTCCAAGAAGGTTCTTGGTTTGAAAATTATAATCTATATGTAACCGGATAAAAAAAAAACAAAGTAAAAAAAATTTAGAAGGAATGTAATGAAGAATGTTCTAGAAATTTCCTGTTTCTTCCCAAGCTTGCATCGTAGTGAAATGGGAAAGCTGTTTGATTTAATTCCTTTGTTTAGCTTTATTGTGAGAACTTGTTAAAAATTAGTAAACTAAATACTTCGAACAAATACAAAAAATGTATTAAAAGAAAAGTACTGAACTAAATTGTCGCTTTTGCATCAGAAAACATTCCTTACGTCATTTCTGAAACGCATGTCTGAATTGAAATGAGTGTGGTCTAACGTGAGAGTTCGAAATCAAACTTCGCTGGCAGAGATGTAGTTAATATATAAAAGTAACATGTTTCCGAGTAGATTAGAGCAGTGGGAATGAGTTCAAAAATCGGTTCAACATCATCCATCTAATATTAACTTGTTTAACTTTCCGATTACGTTATTCTCAATGAAAGGTTAGTTTCCGTGAAAAAGAAAAGAATCGTAGACTGTCAAACTGTCAGACAGAAATACAAACACCGATCTTAGGAGAGCAGAGCGACGACATATTGTTATTAGGAGATAAATCTGCTTAAGTCCCATTTACAGTCGGGGTGAATAGGGAATAACTCGGCTAAGGTTCCATTTAAAGTCTGGAGGAGAAACGCTTACCCGTTTAAATATATAGTGGTGGTCCGTCCCCCTTGATGAAGAATAAACTAAAGTGTTCTAGAGGAAGCAGCTCTGGATAAAAGTAACTACAAATCCGGGCAGTAGATATATATACATATGTATATATACTTTGTTTTGATTTAATACACGTGAGGCTTCAACAATGCATTAATATTCACAACGATATTTAATTTTTTTTTAAATGTTGCAAGCGAAAAATATTATTTTAGAAATGATTTTTCTTCATCCAATATCATGGCCTTGTTTGAGTTTTTTTTTTTCTTCTTTCTTTTGTGTGTGTGAAAATATCTTAATTGCTATTTAGTTGGGAGAATTTTATTTTTTTAAATAAAAAGTGGATGGATATTTTACTTGAACGTGTATTCGCCACCTATCATATTTCCATGATAGTAAAAATTCGTTTTGATATAATAAAATAAAATAAAATAAAAAAAACGAAAACTTAATGCGAAAGTAGCTACGAAATACTCAGTATATGGAAATTTCATTTTATACAAAAAATTTAAAATTCAGCACTAACTTTTCAAAACGGAACTTTCGAAAGAAACTGTCTATTGCACCTCTAGCTAATATGCATGGTGTTGGAATTTGAATAAGAGTTCAATACTGTATAGTCGTTAATTTGGCTATAGACGCAGTATACAGAATACACTTATAGCGAAGAAATACTTAACGGTCATAAATATCTAACCTATAGCCAGTCACTCGAATTTTCAGCAAAATTACTAATGAAATATTTCCAAAAAAAAAACAACCTAAAATATACAAAAGCCTTATACCGAAACTAACCAAACTCTTCTTTTGCTGGCCCTCCCTCCGAAAATATTCCAGACAATTACGACCCCCCTCCCTACACCACACACATAAAATAATAACATATTACTGTACGTACTCTATTTTTTATGATCTCACGACCCCCTCTATAATAGCCTTGCGACTCCCTTTTGGGGTCGGGACCCCAGTTTGAAAGGCTCTTACACTGTTCCACGTACTTGCGCTCTGTGGAAGGATCAAAGTAATTTCTAGAAGTTTCTGCCTTTATAACAAACTTGCTCTTTAGCCCTCAAACTACCGACTTGTTCTTGTACCATTTTCTTCCAATTGTGTCCACATGTTGAATCACATTAAGTTATTTTGTTTTCTAAGAGTCCCACGGTGGGACAGAGGGAAGTCTTCGGATGTACAACGCTAAAATTAGGGGTTCGATTTCACCTCGGTGAACGCAGCAGATAGCCTATTGCGGCTCTGCTATAACAAACACGTACACCGTTTTCTAAGAATTGATTTCTTGGTACTTGCGTACACTGTTGAAATAATAAATAACACACGACGTTAAAATAGATACACTAATTAAAAAAACATTTATGACTTTGGATTCCAAAAAGTTGAATCTACATGTTTCGACGTTATCAGGAAACGTCGAAACACTTAAGAGTCAACTTTGTAGAAGTCATAGATTGGCCTGAATTAAAAATCTTTTGATCGTGTATCTATTTTAACGTTTATTTTTTTATTCTGTTTTCTGCCTGCTAATACACTCAATGTAAACAATTAACTCATTTCTGTGTAAAATATATATATATATAGGAAACCGAAGCAGTTATTATTAAGATTTATTGCAATATTGACGTATTTTGGTTAAATAATGTTTCGCTTATATGTTATTAGTTAACTGCGTAACCAACAACGTCATTGACACGCAAACACTTTTGGTAAATAAATTGTTTAGTTTTTTTTTCAAGAATATGAAATCCTTCGATAATTCTAAGGGTAAGTTGTACCATGTCTGTTTAAAGAGATATTTGTAGTGGACTTTGAGCGTCTGGTTGGCAAAATCGTAAAATGTTCGAAAAAAAAATATTTTGTTAAAGAATTAACAGGCAAACAGTGGCCCGGCATGGCCAGGTGATTAGGGCGCTCGACTCGCAATCTGCGGGACGCGGGTTCGAATCCCCGTCCCACCAAACATGCTCGCCCGTTCAGCCGTGGAGAATTTATAATGTGACGGTCAATCCCACTATTCGTTGGTAAAAGAGTAGTCCAAGAGTTGGCGGTGGTGCTGATGACTAGCTACTTTTCCTGCTAAAATCGGAACGGCTAGCGCAATTCGCGAAATTCAATATGAAACAAACCAACCGATTTTTTAGTTTACGTAACGCTGACTGGAGCACTGCACACATAATTACAAGTAAATAGAACAACCATGAACTTCAGAGGATCTTACAGGTTGTTTTATTTGCTGAACGTTTCGGTTTTACACCTTCATCAGGAGCAATATAATTTCTCTAATGAGCTCACTCAAATGAAGACCATATACACAGAAATTGTATGTTCCTGATGAAGGCTCAACGTTTCGGCTTTACACCTTCATCAGGAGCATACAATTTACGTAATGAACTGACTCAAATTAAGACCATATACACAGAAATTGTATGAAGGCGTAAAGCCAAAACGTTGAGAGAATAAAACGACTTGCAAGATTCTCTGGAGTTCTCGGTCGTTTTATTTATTTGAAATTCATAATCCAATACAGCATAAGATTGAAGTGCGGTATCAATTTTTTTTATTACTAGAACAACAACAACAAGTAGTAAACACAATCGTAAATCAAGTCTCTAATCTGATTATATATATAATATAGATAGCTGATCATCCCTTAGTTTCTACAATATTAGCATTACCACACACACACACACACACATACATACAAGTAATGCAACAAAAAACTTTAGTTTACAAATGACATAAATCATTCAAAGTAAAATTAATTTCCTGACTTTCTCAAAACTTACAATTACTTCAGCTCCAAAGCTTTTAATCATAAAAAAGCTCATTAAAACACGATATGTTACGTGAACTAAGCACATTGCTAATTCTAAAGGGATGTAAGTGGATTTAATTATACAAATTAGTATCTTCTTTAATGAAATATGACTCATTAACCCATCTTTAAAGCAATAAACATCGTAGTGTATGTAGTCTCCATTTTGTTAGTGGATGTTAGCATACGCTAGTAGAATAACGTCTACGTCTTTATTATGTATTTTAATATATACAGGAACTTATTTTCCTGTTTAAATATGCACATCTGTATAGTTGCTTGTTTCATTAATCATAACGTAAAGTATTTTCCTTTTTTGTGTAATAGCAAGCTTTACGTTACAGAAGTTTTATCTTTGGTTTTTTTATTCCAAATTTCAGTTCCCAGTTTGAGTTGAGAGCGAGAAAAAAAATTGTGTAATATTTCGTAAAATGTTTTCCAAATGTAATAAAATGCGGATGGGCCCAAACATTTGGACATAATAGATTCACTAGTGATTCGTCTATTGTGTCTGTATATTTGTATGTTTCAAAAAAAAAAAAAGACGTACGTTGCTCATTTCCATTTTCCCGCATTCTACACAAACGTTCGAATTGGTGACCAACAACAAACGGGCTTTCATAAATCACATGGGCAAGAGCGTCAAAAAATAGAGGATTGGAGAAGGCAACGATCTGTCTTCATAGGAACGCAGTAGATGCCTAAAGAAAAAAATATTGAAAACCACTGCATGACTCGTATAACTTATTTTCAGGGGCGTACGCTTACCGTGTATTTTATTGGTATCTTTTACGTGTTATATATAGGTGTATTCCCTATTTTTGTTTTATAACCAGTCATGCTGTATCCAACTGACTCAGTTAAAAATCAAGGCAATTGGTTTGAAATGTAAAGCTTGTTTGATTGCTAAATGTGTAAACATTGCACTAAAACCTATTGGTATAATTCGTGTGAACGGGGACAGCGCATATAATAGTTGAATTCGTGCCATGTGACATACTAACTTGCAACTTGTGTAGACGATTATTAGATAAATTCTTGGTCAATATATTTTGTGTATCTACATTACCATCTTTGTAGATAAATCAGTTCACATTAATTGGTGATTAATGACCTCTTTCTATTAAATTAATTATCTACTTTTTGTCTCTCAAATAACTGAATAAATGTGTGTAAGATATCGGCAGGTTTTTAGAAAATTTCCCTCTTTATCTTGCAAAATTCTTACAACTTACGACTACGAGAATACTTAACCACGTGTACAAATACATATTGTCAGTATTTTTCAGGTTAGATTAAAAATATTCGGTGGAACCCGTCCTTTTTATACAGACCTTTGTCTGGCTATTTGTTCTCCTGCCGTTTATTATCAACCAATCTGTACTTATCTGACAGTTTTTATGGATATTTTGTGTGTGTTATAGCTGTGTCTACACACACACACACACACACACACACACACACACACACG
>NW_013665881.1:204157-208676 GCF_000517525.1 Limulus polyphemus
ACACACACACACACACACACACACACACACACACACGGTAAACAAGTATGGACCGTGATTAAAAGATTTTGTGAAGACTTTCAATATGCGTGCCTCAAAAACATAAAATTGCTAATATATAAAAGACATCCATTAATGAGGTTCCACTGAATAAAGTGTTCATACAAGATATGCGAGTTAATTTAAAGAATATTAGTAACCTATTCTACAAATGATTGTCATTGTCATATTTTTCGCGCAAAACTCACAACAGGTTATCTGCGCTTTGTTCACCGCGGAGAATCGAACTTAGCGCTGACCCACACCTCGAGACTAACAACTATTGAAATTGCTCTATAATAGGATAAGCAATTGGAATTTTTAACCTGAACGGCACCTTATGCATATTGGCTAAACGACCAGGTAACAAACCAGTATGTTTTAGGGATAACCAGCCCTAATTTTTAATTACCGACCAGAGGGGAGGCAGCTAGCCAGCAGCCGCAAGAACTTTATCCGGCATTTTGAACTGAATAACGTAATTCACTGTCACTTTCATAACATGCCCAAAGCTGGATGTGCTGAGCGTACTTTATCATTACGTCTCGAACCTTTGATCCACAGCCCAACATGCTTACCAATGGGCCACGCTCGGCTCTCTATAGAGTAAGGGTACTGATGGTTACACTAACAACTCTTCAAAATATAGCAAACTGTTTTATTTGAATACACGCAAGTACTCAATAAGGCATCAAAATATTGTGTATTGAACTACTGAGATACAGAGCAATGCATATTTATACTGGACGTCTTGTTTTATTGGAAGGCGATGCATTAAACATTTTGGTATTGAGTAGGATTTTCGATCCAAGTTAAATGGAAGCTGGTTTTCAGGTAACAGGCTTAAGTTAAATTTCGCCTACATTTACAAATCTAATTAATTACCATTAACGCTTTGTTTATCGTAAGTTTATTTTGCTGCTTCTGTTTAAACCAGTGATTCGTGATTAAGTGCGTGAATATGTTATCTGATATATACAAACAGCAGTTGTCGTTTAGTAATGTTCCATTCGTCTGTCACTTAGCAACAAATATATGACCTGAAATTGTTGTCTTAAGTGTGTATTTGATACTTCGAACGTTCTCGGTCTGGCATGGCTAGGTGGTTAGGGCGCTTTCAGCCGTGGGGACGTTATAAGTTACGGTCAATCTCATAAGTCGTCGGTAAAAGAGTAGCCTAAAATTGGCGGTGGATGGTGATGACTAGCTGCCTTCCCTCTAGTCTTTAACTGCTAATTTAGGGATGTCTGGTGCAGATAGTCCTCGTTTAGCTTTGCACGAAATTCGAAACCAACCAACCAAACAAAGAACAGTGACCATAATTGGTGTGTTTTGAGTAGGCTTTCGTGAAGTTTTTTAGTCTTATTGTTACTTTTTTTAATAAAACCTTTTTTCTTTCTTTCTCCTTAACATGTTACCATTAGTCTCAACTAATGATGGTACTTGAACTTAATTTTTAGGTTTAAACTTCGTGATAGTATTGTTATCACTGTGACATATCTTAGTCCCATTGGATTTGTGTGCTTCGTCTTCTTTCCACGTTTAAACCATAAATTTTAGGTTATATGACGTAATTAATAAAATACGTTTTGGTGTTGTTGTGTTTTTACAAAATTTCAACCCGTTATCTTTTGTCGGGTCGGGCAAACCCAGTAAATTAATATTATCATTGCGCATAGGCATTACTAACAGCCTATTTTAAGCATGGATCTATATAAATATAATAGTACTGTCTGTTGTCTGTCCATATAAGTACTTCGCAGGCTGTGGATGGATTTTCACCAAAATTATTATGGAAGTTCATTAGGTCCATGCGGGGGGTACAAATTTTTTTCAGTTTCACGGTTTTTACCACTACTTCGCCCCCTGTGGATAGAACTTCACTAAATTTGGTATGGAGGTTCATTGAGTCCATGGGGAGATACATACAAAATTTCAGTTTTGCATCTTTGCGGTTTCACATTTTGTGTTTTGCAGTTTTTGTGGGCGTTTTTTTACAATTGCATATAAGGGAAGCAACTTTTCATGTCCTAAGATAACCTTTCATTAATCATGAGTTTACATAACTTCCGTCCAGGGGACAGGGGCCCGGCATGGCCAAGTTGTTAAGGCACTCGACTCCCAATCTGAGGGTCGCGGGTTCGAATCCCCGTCACACTGAACATGCTCACCCTTTCAGCCGTGGGGGCGTTATAATGTTATGGTCAATCCCACTATTCGTTGGTAAAAGAGTAGCCCAAGAGTTGGTGGTGGGTGGTGATGACTAGCTGCCTTCCCTCTAGTCTTGCACTGCTAAATTAGGGACGGCTAGCGCAGATAGCCCTCGTGTAGCTTTGCGCGAAATTCAAAAAACAAACAAACAAACAAACCAGGGGACAGGTACTCCAACTAGTATACTAATATAATTTTACCGTTAACGCGGTACAGTTTACTGTTGTAAACAGTCGTAACATACCAAGTGTTCAAGCTGTTGTGTTTATATCTGTGTACGTTAATGAGTTAGTGCAGTTTCATGAAGATGTAATCATCACTTTTATATTTTACAATTCCTTGTAACTAAGATGGCATCAATAAGAGCTTTTCATTTGTCTTCACAGGATGAATATATGATTGTTGTGTGCGTTTTTATTGATCAATGTGTGGTATCGTAGCAACGTGATTTTTACCGACGTGCCTCACAAACAATAGTGTAGTTGTACGTGACTGTAACGTGTCACCTTGTCCTTATCTTAACAATGATTCTTTTCGTAAACAGACACGCTAGAAATACCTGTTCCGTAAACGTTCGTTATCACTAAGGTTTTTTTTTTTTTATATATGAAATACCATGAAACCATGTTGGCTTTTTTTTACATTTGTTAATTTTAAAGATTAATTGGATTGAACACTTTTATAACTGTTAGTATTGTATGTTCAAACAAACAGCGTGACAGGTTTATTAGCATCTTTTAAGCGTTTTTTTTTTTTAAAGAGTGAGTGAGTTTACCAGAAATTGTGGTTTCAACGCTTACCATTCAAATCGCAACTAAAATTCTGTGCAAATGATAGGTATCCATAAATAATGATGGGAAAGACAGGAAATTTGAAATAGACGTATAAAAAAAAAATAAATAAAAAAAAATCTGGGCAAATTGAAAAAGTTTCCGAACAGTCTGGAAATTAAGGGATAGTGATGCCCTCTGTTTATTTTTAGCCGCGGCATATCGGCTCATAGAATGACTCTGAGTTTTTCAAGTACAAACCTTTAGCTCATATCTGTCATCTCTTGACTGATATGAGATCTTACAGTTTTTGGACTCAGGATATGAAACCCTCTCGAGTGATATATTTGACCATGCCCAAGGTATCATATATTAACTTACTCTAATCCTGCCTAAAGGATTTTCAATTTCAGGGTGGGCTAGTAGAGATCCTGATGAGTAACAAAATCGAATCGAGTATAAGCGCGCCTCGCGCTTGGTATTGCTGGCGCACAAAAATATAGCTAATAAATTGGAAAAAAAAAGGTCTCAGATTAATTTACTCTAATCCTGCCTAAACGAATTTCAAGTGCCGCGGCTATTTAGGATTCCCTCTTGTTTGATATTAGGACTTCAACATGCACACAGGCAATGGTATTTATCAATGCCAGTTCTTGATATATATTTTAATATAAAAGTCAGTCATTATTTTATGTCCTCAAAATGATTAAATTCGTTATACTTCATGAGAGGTTAGATGAAATATTCTTTTATTATGAAAAAAAAATGCATTTTTCTTGTCTGGGATTTTTTTTTTTTTTTTGCCCATGGTGTCGTAGTGTGAAGTAAGTAAATATACTCCGAAATTTTAATTACCCTTTATAACCAGACTACAGGTAATTGGGTAGATATATGATAAGTGGTTGAAACATCAGTGCCTTGAAGTGCGCGCTTGCAGGTTTGAAGAAAAAAACAAACAAAAAAAGTGGAATTGTGTCTGAAAAATCGTAAGTACGTGTCCATCCTGTTTATATGCATTTTATATTTTTAAAGTTTAATTTACTGAATTATCTGTTATTCTTATAATATCTTAAAAATAACAAATACGATGAATAGTGGGCAAGTCGCTAGTTAATCTTCACAGTACTTCGGCTCATACCACCCCAGTGCCACAGCGGTATGTCTGCAGACTTACAACGCTAGAAACCCTAGGTTTCGATACCCGTGGTGGGCAGAGCACAGATAGCCCATTGTGTAGCTTTGTGCTTAACTTCAAACAAACAAACAAACTTCGGCTCATTATCCCCCCCCCCCGTTTCTTTCTGTATTAGCCTGAGATAGAGCTGGAGAGAGACTCGATATGACAATCACTAATAGTACACACACACACACACACACACACACACACACACACAGAGAGAGAGAGAGAGAGAGAGAGAGAGAGAGAGAGAGTAGTAGAGAGAGAGAGAGAACGAACACTACTAACAACGACTAGTAGTACTACTACGTACTTACTTACG
>NW_013665881.1:209661-211842 GCF_000517525.1 Limulus polyphemus
GAGAGAGAGAGAGAGAAAAAGAGAGAGAGAGAGAGAATTAGTGAACAGAGATGGAAGAAACACTCTCAAAAGCATTGGAATCAGTCTACTTCTTAGTGTCGTACAGGCAGATCATGACACAACGAACTTAATGCCGTACAGGCAGATCATGACATAACGAACTTAATGCCGTACAGGCAGATCATGACATAACGAACTTAATGCCGTACAGGCAGATCATGACATAACGAACTTAATGCCGTACAGGTAATTGAGAGAAGGAATGCGAGTCACCCGTGTTTATATATAAATCGACTGAACACAAATGTGGTTTGACCGATGTCTCACCTTTACAGAAAATATTTTGCGCTAAGCTACAGTTAGATACCGGTGTTTTTTTACCTGTATACAATACTGTTGTTTTGTTCACCTAAAGCACTATTGTACTGACAAGAACTACGAACGGTATTGATTGTTAAAGTACCATTTGCAGTTTGATGGATAGCAAATATTTTCTGCAGTATGTTGTACCATTCAACCAGTTCAATCAAATCAATAAAATAGTTCAATAAAAAATCTTCATGGATAAAATCTCCAGGGGGGAAAAATAACCCTCACCCCGTGGTATAGCGGTAAGTCTGTGTGACTATAACGCCAAAAATCTAGTGTTGATACCCATGGTGGTCAGAGCACAATGAGACGATTGTGTAACTTTGCGCCTAACAACAATCCAAACAAACAATCTAAATAAAAGAGAGAGAGAGAGAGTAAAACCTAGAAAAAACATTGACACATCACCCA
This sequence comes from Limulus polyphemus, assembly GCF_000517525.1. NCBI lineage: Eukaryota > Metazoa > Arthropoda > Merostomata > Xiphosura > Limulidae > Limulus > Limulus polyphemus. The sequence continues at coordinate 210,442 of NW_013665881.1, forward strand.
ATCTGATACATTGGGTAAGAAATAGCTAAAAAAACATTGACACATCACCCAATCTAATACATTGGGTAAGAAATAGCTAAAAAAACATTGACACATCACCCAATCTAATACATTGGGTAAGAAATAGCTAAAAAAACATTGACACATCACCCAATCTAATACATTGGGTAAGAAATAGCTTCTTTTTTTTTCTCACATTCTTAATAATTCTGAAGTAAATGTTCTGTATAAAGTAAATTTGGGATCAGTCTACTTCTTAGTGCCGTACAGGCAGATCATGACACAACGAACTTAATGCCGTACAGGAAGATCATGACATAACGAACTTAAATTCTGAAGTAAATATTCTGTATAAAGTAAATTTGGGATCAAACAAATTATTGGCATATGTATGTCGCAACTAGCTAGATCATTGGTTGAAAATAGAATATATTGTTTTCTTAAGACAGGGTAATAGCCCATTAAGGAGTAAACATAACGAGTCGTACCTTATAGGCTGGAATGTTAATAGCAAGTGTCTACCGCCTGCGGTCAGTGTCGCTGTATGCCCTGTACAAGTCTCTGGAAGGACTTTTGGGTAATGCTTCTCCATTCGTCATCGAGGACGTTTTCCAGCCGATCCATTGTTTCTGAGGGTCTAGTCGACGTACAGTCCATCTCGGACAACGGGAGGGTTTTTCGTATACGTGGTCCAGCGATTTGAGATATGGACAAAATGCTGGTCAGCCCATTTTAGGAGTGATAACTTATGCAACGTGTTAATGACGTGTGTTATTGTCTTCAAAACGAAATATTAGAATACTTCGTTGCTTGTTCCGTTCTTGTACAAATTGAAGTAATAGACGTAAAGGACAATCACTGGTGTTCTTCGGAACTCAAAATTAATGAAACCTCAACAACTTTTTTTTTATCGTATTTTGAGAACGAAGAGGTTGACCTATGTGTGTGTGACAGAAGAGATGTCTTTGTGAAGACTGGTTCATCATATTTATTTGTTTACGCTAGTATCCACTAGGCATTTTTAAGTTTTAATTAATAAACTTGTGAACTTAAAATGTAATCCAACATCGTTTTTGTCGTAGACATGCATGAAATATATTTGCCCGAAAGATGTTTGTCTTTACTATTACTAGGTTAAAATGTTGAAAAAAAATAAAAAAAAAGATTGAAAACATTTTGATTATTCAGTAAAACCCAATATGGGCCGAAGTGTCTGCAACATCTTCTTCTGAAATTTTCTTTAATTTTCTTAAGTGATGTGAGTGAAAATTAGGATTATTAATACATACAACCCATTCGTGACTACAGTTGTCATTAAGAGTTAAGTTGGCTCGGCATGGCCAGGTAGTTAGGGCGCTCGACTCGCAATCTGAGGGTCGCGGGTTCGAATCCCCGTCACAC
>NW_013665881.1:211859-214193 GCF_000517525.1 Limulus polyphemus
CGTGGGGGCGTTATAGCAGTTGAAAGAACAAAATTCGAAATTGGATTCAATAAGATTTGGAATATATTTGAGTCTGTTTTCTTCTTACATGGATGTAATATAACAAAGGGATCAGGACGTGGTTGGATGTAACATAACAAAGGGATCAGGGCGTGGTTGGATGGAATATAACAGAGGGATCAGGGCGTGGTTGGATGGAATATAACAAAGGGATCAGGACATGGTTGGATGTAACATAGCAAAGGGATCAGGGCATGGTTGGATGTAATATAAAGAATGCCCAGAATTACCTGATGATCTTTTCATTCTGTAAAGAAAAGTGTGTAACCAAAATAAATATCTGTATTGACCAAACAGCTAGCAAACTTAGCAACTTGACATTTTTTCCACCAAAGGCAATTTGGTCTAACGACAAAAACACCCGAATTGTCGTCAGTTTAACCATTTATTTCATACGTATGTAATTTATTTACACTCGGAATTATACGAACATAAAAAGCAATATTGAAATTTGTTAATCGTTTTCGTCGGGATTATTTTATCCATTTTGTAAAAAATCAAAACAAAACACAAACGGCACACACGCAAGTTATAGCGTAACAATAATTATCTTGTGTAAGTTCAACATTATTTCTTCTTGAGACGAGAAGAACTGTTGATACACGTTGTTGTTGAAGTAATATAACATTTACAAAGTGTTATTGTCATGTAAAACCAATAAATTCACATCGTGCCAACTCTGCGATATTATTTTGTAAAAAAAAAAAAAGTAAAAGAAAAATGCGAAAACTACGGTAATAATTTAACAACTTGGCGACGTTTCGAGCAAACGCTTTTTTTTCCCAACTTATTTCTAAAGTTGATTATTTTTTTTCTATCTAAAAGTCTAATTTATTCTATTATTTTATATTCATATTGCATACACATTATACCATGGGTAGTCCATGGGAAATGCTAGGATACATAGTGATTTAAAAAGGTAATATTATTTAGAGATAACGAGGACACAGCCAGCCGCAAATAAATATCAAAATAGTTCTTCCAGTTTCTAGAAACTTTTTTGAAACATCCGGAACAAAACCCAACATCAAAACGTTATTTGCATGTACGCAGCTATTTTAAGTAATGTGATACTTATGTGGTTGGTTTACGCGTGTTCTTTCTTGCCGTTACACACGCTCCCATTCATATAATTTTGGTTAATTGATAAAAATGGAATGATCACATTCCACAACAAAGTAAAACAGTTTAAAAAAAGTCTCCATATTCCACTCTAAGTATCCAATTAAACTTGAACCGACAGTTTGATTTAATACTGGAAAAGGGCTTATATTCGTATATTTAATATGAATGCTGTACAAGAAACGGTTAGAGAACATTCATGCACAGTGGTGTCGAGTTTCGTCACTAAGGGCCCCATTTTAATAGGGAGTGAGTCCTCCTTTGACATTAATCACAGGCTGGACTCTATCAAAAGTTGTCATCAATTATTGGTGCGCATCTGGTGGTAAGCACTGCTACTTCCCCTGCAAAGTAGCTCCAAATGTTGCGAGATTTCGGAGCCTGTCATCTCTCTTCCTAATCGGCATTCTAGAGTGAAAAAAGTTTGGTCATTTCCTCGTAAGTGAAATATAGATTATCCGTTTATTATTATTATTGTACTGTGTCCTGGTGGGACAGCGGGAAGTTTGCGGACTTACAACGCCAAAAACCGGGATTCCATTTCCCGCGGCGGACACAGCAGATAGCCCAATGTGGCTTTGCTTTAAAACAAACAAAAGAAAATTAATGTAAAATAATGCATTAAAGAGCAAGACCATACCGGTTGAAAAGCCCTTCCTTCACCATTATACTGCCCCGCGGTTCTTCACGACTGGAATTACAATCACATATCCAAAATATTCTTTAGGTTTTCAAACTTAGGCCTGCTATCGATATTATAGAGTAACTATTAGGATTCCGAGCTTCATAATATGATCACTTCTCACTGTTCTTCATTTTCACTTCCCGAGTATCATGAGAGCTGACCCACCTTGCAGTAATGACCGTGATGATTTGTTTCTGGGCTGTGGTCATACATAACTCGTTGCATTTATTTACATATACTTCTGAGCCAGGATGTGAGTAATGGTCAGTTTTTTTTTAATTACTACGCCATTTTGAATAAGTGATCCAAGACCTCTTTCAGCGCCATTGCTACATTTGAGCTTCATTAAGATAAGTAGTTATTTTAATTTACTTCAATATATGGCCCGGCATGGCCAAGTGGTTAGGGTGTAATCTGCGAGTCGCGGGTTCGAATCCCCGCGTCACCAAACATGCTCGCCCTTTCAA
>NW_013665881.1:215193-216510 GCF_000517525.1 Limulus polyphemus
TTTTCCCCCCCAAAACTTTGTCTTCAAAATAAGGGTGCGTCTTATATACCGGTGCGTCTTATATTCCGAAAAATACGGTATATCCTGGATGTAACGCCATGAAAGAAACTATACATATATTAGGGTTGGAGACGTGTATTATTCCGTTCTTATTCTTATTTCCACCCATTTGTTTTTTTGTACATATATTCGTACTAAACACATGATTTTTGAGTACGTTACAGGCAGAGGAATGTTTGTATTAGGGAGAGAAATAAATCATACCAGTAATATATTTTTCGATATATAACTGTAAAGGAAGGAAGTGGGTGTGTGTCAATGGGTATCCTGGGAACGATACCAAGTTCTGTGTTTATGTAGATTATTAAACGTGGAACTGAAACGCAACTGTAATTTACTGGAAGTCGAACATAACACTTATAAATGTATCGAGCATCTTATAGCCGTAAAAAATAAAAAAAAAAATGTTTTTACCGCAGTTTTAATCACGTGATTAATTATTTGAAACATGTTCTCGCAAATTCCATTTGTATGTTTGTCCACCAGAGTTCGTTATCAAATAGAATATTATTTTCGAAATATTCTCTGTCATTTAGTTATTCAGTAGGCTACTACGCCGCGTAAAAAATGTTCAGTGACAGTTGATGTTATTTTTATGTAACAGCATGTTGATGCATTTCGTATTATACACCGTAACAATGTTATTTACACTGGATTTGGCTAGAATATTTTTATTAATATTATAATTCTAAAACAAAGCCCCTCCATTGTAAACGTTACTCCATCTTGTATTAATTCACATTGTGTGTTTCTGAATTTCTTTGTCAACGAACTCCACCTATAATTTTGGATTCAGCAGGACCAAACTTGGTAGGCGGACTCTGGATAATCCCGAGGGTGTTCTTATCTATATGCGGAGCCCTACTCATGTTTATTTGGGATACTGAGGGGACTAAAACCCAGACATGGAAGGGGGAGGAAGGAAGTTTGAATGGTCTCTTGAACTCGAATCTGCCATTGTACTTTGTTCCTACCTCCCCTCACCCGGATATTGCGGGCGCCATCTTTGAAGAAGGACAAACTAGGCATACGTGCTCCAGTACCGCAGGCAGTTTCGTTTTCTTTTTTTTTCAGATAGAGACCCCTTGCGGTAGCTATAGAAGTGATTGGAAATAACGGAAGAAACGGATCGGTACCCTGGAGCCTCTGTGATGGAGGAAACGGATCGGTACCCTGGAGCCTCTGTGATGGAGGAAACGGATCGGTACCCTGGAGCCTCTGTGATGGAGGACGGATCGGTACCCTTGAGCTTCTGTG
>NW_013665881.1:217510-219705 GCF_000517525.1 Limulus polyphemus
GCACGTTGTTTCTGTGTGCGTGCTAATAATCTGATGAATCATAGTAATCTTGGAAAAGATATTTAATCAGTGTCTGTCAGTTAATGTTAACCAATAAACTATTAGTTTATAAAAAAAATAGCGTTCCTACCACTACCGTGTTTGTTGTATCCCAGTTGGCAGGAGGAGTTCTGGATTGAGCAAAACGCGTCGTCAACAACGGATATGACGAAAATAGTGTGGTTGGAATACTAATTATTCTACGTTCTTCTTATTCTTGAAAATCCCCAAGGGACTCTATTAAAAATATATTGTTTAAAAATTTAATAGGCCTAATACTAATGTCTTATTACAAATATAATTTCAATTATTTTCCGCTGGCTTGTAAAAGGCGTAACAATTGATAAACTATTGGCTAGTTGATTTTAGTTGTTGATTCCATGTCTAACATGGTAAGAAAGTTAGATTACAGTTTTAAGTATATTGACATAACAACTAGTGTAGGATACGGTTTAAAGCCAGCGAAATATTGGAAAACTAACTCGTTTAAAAATCGTTATAAACACAGCAGTTAGCTTATTATTTTATTTCTGTAGTGCATATTGGTGCATAAAAAAAAACATTTCAGTACTAGTAAACGACCTTGTAACACCAAATTTCTTATTGTTTTTTTTTTAACTGGACACTCAACATTAAGCTTTACTACTTAATTAATACGTCAAACGCACGCTGTAGATATGCACGCTATAAGATTCGATTATAATTTATTATTTAAACCATTTGAAGCTTTTCTACTATCAGTTACCGTTTGAATTTTAGTGGAACGCTCCTGAAGAAGCTGTAAAGCGAAACGTTGATTGTCCAGTTAAAGAAAAATATCAGATTTGGTGTTATAAGGTCGTTTATTTCTGGTACTAAAACATCAGTTAACTTGTTTTTATAAACTAGATTAGTATCTCGTGTTTTCGCAATATTGGTAATAAAATGTGATTCACAAAAGTATACTATATAGGGTCTCAACAAAGTGTTGATATCATTTTTTGCGAGTGTTAATATCGTGGAGATATGACACACCAGAATGCAATGTAAGAGATTCAGATGAAGTAGCCCTCCAGTGGCACAGCGGTATGTCTGCGGACTTACAACGCTAGAATCCGGGTTTCAATACCCGTGGTGGGCAGAGCACCGATAGCCCATTGTGTAGCTTTGTGCTTAATTATAAACAAACAAACAGCTGAAGTTTTGGGAAATGTAGTAATCACGCATCATTGATTAAGGTTCTGATATTAACAGCATGGTTTCTGTTTCAGGACAAATATTCACAATTCATCAGGCATACTTATCTGCTATAAGCGTAACTGATCTATAAGTTTATGGCCTGTCAAGAAGCGAGCCCCTTTAGTTTAACTAGAGCTTTCGTATACAGTGTATACTGTTATATACCTTCTGTAATGAGTTAGAAATGGTAATATTTTAAATTTTATAAGTGTGAAATGAATTTGGCGTTAAACGTATTGACTAATACAGTGACTTTCTGTGGGATTTATTTCTTGTTTTGGTGTTAAACGTATTGACTAACACAGTGAGTTTCTGTAGGATTTATTTATTGTTTTGGTGTTAAACGTATTGACTAACAAATACTTTCTGTTGGGTTTATTTCTTGTAAGCGATCGTATTAATTATTTAAACCAACTAAAATTTTGGTTTCGTTAATGTTGATTTCTTTGATAAGTATGGAACTATACATTTAAAACTTGTATTACTTTACACGTCACCTGCGTATAGAAAAATGGGAATGTACAGTTTGTGTTTAAGTTTAAGTTAATTTGAAGAAGTAAACATTTTAATTCAATTGATCAAATTAATGACTTCCGTGAATAACATTCATGGATAGTTTTGTGTTAGTTGTGAAACCGTGACCAGTGTCTTGTTGGCACTTGATCTTTGAACTGTTAAAAACTGTGGATTGGCTGTAAATAAGTCGTCACTAACCTGTACTTTGGATATGTCAGAAGAAAATCCTGATTTGTAATGATTATTCCAGAATAGAACTGGAATTCAAAACAAACCCGACTTCAGAAGGTCCTGTCGTTTCGAATGGGAATTACTTCTTACATGGTATATATGTCTCTCTTTTTTGGGGAATTACTTCTTCCATGGTGTGTGTGTGTGTGTGTGTGTATATATATATATAATAAATCTTGTTTTTGTTTAAG